>NC_057798.1:510442989-510621039 GCF_018294505.1 Triticum aestivum | reverse complement strand
AAGTATCAAAGTTGCAGTTTTTAGCCCTTTTAAGTTTGAGTGGAGTTTAGGCACAAATTTAACATTCACAACACATGGCAAGCAAGCATGCAAAGAGTATATGAGCAGCGGAAAATAAAGCATGCAACTTGCAAGAATGTAAAGGGAAGGGTTTGGAGGATTCAAACGCTTGGAGACATGGATATTTTTGGCGTGGTTCCGATAGGTGGTGCTATCGTACATCCATGTTGATGTAGACTTTAACCCACGAAGGGTAACGGCTGCGCGAGTCCACGGAGGGCTCCACTCATGACGGATCCACGAAGAAGCAGCCTTGTCTATCCCACCATGGCCGTCGCCCACGAAGGACTTGCCTCACTAGCGGTAGATCTTCACGAAGTAGGCGATCTCCTTGCCCTTACAAACTCCTTGGTTCAACTCCACAATCTTGTCGGAGGCTCCCAAGTGACACCTACCCAATCTAGGAGACACCACTCTCCAAGAAGTAACAAATGGTGCGTTAATGATGAACTCCTTGCTCTTGTGCTTCAAATGATAGTCTCCCCAACACTCAAATCTCTATCACAGGATTTGGATCTGGTGGAAAGAAGATTTGAGTGGAAAGCAACTTGGGGAAGGCTAGAGATCAAGATTCATATGGTAGGAATGGAATAACTTGGCCTCAACACATGAGTAGGTAGTTCTCTCTCAGAAATAGGATGTTGGAAGTGTAGGTTTAGTCTGATGGCTCTCTCCACGAATGAAGAGGAGGTGGAGGGGTATATATAGGCTCCACACAAAATCTAACCGTTACACACAATTTACCAAACTCGATGGGACCGAATCAACAAACTCGGTCAGACCGATTTAGTAAACCTAGTGACCATTAGGATTTTCGGTGGGACCGAAATGCAACTCAGTAGGACCGATATGGTTAGGATTAGGGCATAACGTAATCTCGGTGAGACCGATTACACAAACTCGGTGAGACCGATTTTGGTAATTAGCTAACCAGAGAGTTGGTCAGGCAAGCTCGGTTGGACTGATTATCAAACTCAGTGGGACCAATTTTGGTAATGAGTCAACCAGGAAGTTTGCATTGTAATCTCGGTAGTACCGATTGCTCAAACTCGGTGACAACGATTTTGATAATCGACATACACAGAGAGATTACAATCCCATCTCGGTGAGACCGAGATCCCTATCGGTGAAACCGATTTGCCTAGGGTTTGTGGCAGTGGCTAAGACATCCAAACTTGGTGGCACCGGATAGAAAGAATCAGTGGGGCTGAATTTGACTTTAGGTTTAGGACATATGTGTGGAAGTGGGAAAGTAGTTGAGGGTATTTGGAGCATATCACTAAGCACTTTGAAGCAAGAGGCTCATTAAGCAACACCTCATCCCTCCTTGATAGTATTGGCTTTTCCTATAGACTCAATGTGATCTTGGATCACTAAAATGTAAAATGAAGAGTCTTGAGCTTGAAGCTTGAGCCAATCCTTTGTCCTTAGCATCTTGAAGGAGTTCCCACATCCTTTAGTCCATGCCACTCCATTGTTGAACTTATCTGAAATGTACTAGATAAAAGTGTTAGTCCAAAAAGAGATATGTTGACATTAATTACCAAAACCACCTAGGGAGCACTTGCGCTTTCAGTGAGACCTGTATTCGGCTCCACCGACGATTAGTATGCGGCCTATGGGGCGGGGTCTACCCCTCCGTCCTTAGGCAATGCAGCCTGCTCCAGATTTAGATCCGGGGCTACTGCAGGGATGATATCCCGAACATTGTCGGATAGCAGGTCTAGGCCGTGCTCGTCGGGATTGTCCGACGCTCCTGGCATAGGCCCGAATCCATCAAAGATCAAGTCTCCCTGAATATCCGACGTGTAGTTCAAGTTTCCGAACCTGACCTGGTGGCCAGGGGCGTAGCTGTCGATCTGCTCCAGATGACCAAGCGAATTGGCCCGCGGTGCGAAGCCGCCGAACACAAAGATCTGTCTAGGGAGAAAAGTCTCGCCCTGGACGGCGTTGTTGGATATTGAAGACGCCATCAAGCCTCAAAGCGACGACACAGAGGAACTCTCAATTAAAGCACCAATGTCGGCGTCAAAACCGACGGATCTCGGGTAGGGGGTCCCGATCTGTGCGTCTCAGACTGATGGTAACAGGAAGCAAGAGACACAATGTTTACCCAGGTTCGGGCCCTCGATGGAGGTAAACCCTACTTCCTGCTTGATTAATATTGAATATATGAGTAGTACAAGAGTAGATCTACCACGAGATCGTAGAGGCTAAACCCCAAGAGCTAGCCTATGATGGTATGATTGTAATTGTGATCGGCCTTCTAAGGACCATCCTCTCCGGTTTATATAGACACCGGAGAGGGCTAGGGTTTACATGGAGTTGGTTACAAGGAAGGAAATATAATATCCGGATCGCCAAGCTTGTCTTCCACGCAAAGGAGAGTCCCATCCGGACACGGGCCGAAGTCTTGAGTCTTGTATCTTCACGCTTCAATAGTCCGAAAGATGTATATAGTCCAGCTGTCCGAATACTCCCTAATCTAGGACTCCCTCACCGGGCCTTTGTGTTTTTGCTTGTTTGGCGGCGGGGTGCAGGCTGTATTTCGGGCTGATACTCCACTTTGTCTCGGCCACGAGGTGGCCGGTCAGCTGCATCGTGCGCTGGTAGTGTGGGCTTTAATGCCTCCTCCTCGAGTTGAGGTAGCAACCTGCGCTTTGGGTAACTTTTGGTTGGGTGCTCGAGTCCGTATTCCTCGGCTGCCAGGACCTCGGTCCATCTATCAGTTAGAAGATCTTGATCAGCTTGAAGCTGCTGATGCTTCTTCTTCAGGCTTTTTGCAGTGGCTATAAACCGGCGCTTGAAGCGCTCCTGCTCGACGGGATCCTTAGGCACGATGAATTCTTCGTCGCCAAGGCTCACTTCGTCTTTGGAGAGGGGCTTGTATAATTGTCATCCACAGATTCTCCATCTGTTGCCTGTTCCTTAGTGCTAGCTTGCCCACCCTCCCGCTCGGGCTGCTCGTAGCCTGGCTGGGTGGGATTGTTTTCATCTTTGGCATCATCCTGATTGCTATCATCTCTTGTGCCGGTATCGCTATTTTTGCTATGGCGGGGCTTAGAGTGGCACCTATGATGCCGGTGCTTAGATTGCTTCTCGAGGGGATTATCCTCTGTTGCCTCATCGCCATTGCTTTCTTTGGGGGTGTCCACCATGTATATATCATATGATGAGGTGGTTGTCCAGCGCCCTATGGGCGGTGGTTCATGTTCTTCTCCAGCATCGTCGTCCATAACGTCGATGTCTTCAGAGTCAAAATCAAGCATGTCGGTTAGGTCATCGACAATGGCTACCATGTGGGTGGTGGGTTGGCAACGAATTTCTTCGTCGTCCGCTTCCCACTCAAGTCAGACATAGTTTGGCCATGAGTCCCCTGACAGAGAGAGAGACCTTAATGAATTTAGCACGTCGCCCAAGGGCGAGTGCTGAAAGATATCCGTGGAGGTAAACTCCATGATCGGTGCCCAATCAGATTCGATAGGCACAGATGCACACGGTTCAGAACCTATGGTCAGAGATGAGTCCAAGGTTCTGATGACATAGACCTCTTTGGAGGTGAATACTGTGTTCGGCTCTAGCACCGATGAGTGTGCAGCCTTCGTGGCGGGGTCCATCCACCTGTGCTCGGATGGCACGATCTTCTCTGGATTAAGGGCCGGGGCAGACGCAGGTGTGATCTCCCGAACACCGTCCGATGGAAGATCTAAGTCATGCGCATCGTGACTGTTCGGCGTGCCTGACATGGGCTCGAATTCGTCGAAGATCAAGTCTCCGCGGATGTCGGCAGTGTAGTTCAATCCTCCAAACCTAACCTGATGGCTAGGGGCATAGCTATCGATTTGCTCCATATGGCAAAACGAGTTGGCCCGCAATACGAAGCCGCCAAAGACGAAGATCTGTCCGGGGAGGAAAAGCTCACCCTGGACCGCATTGTTGTAAATGATCAAAGGAGCCATCAAGCCTTATTGTGACAACACAGTGGAACTCTCAATGAAATCACCAATGTCGGTGTCAAAACCGGTGGATCTCGGGTAGGGGGTCCTGAACTGTGCATCTAAGGCTAATAGTAACAGGAGGCGGGGGACACAATGTTTACCCAGGTTCGAGCCCTCTCGATGGAGGTAATACCCTACTTCCTGCTTGATTGATCTTGATGATATGAGTATTACAAGAATTGATCTACCACGAGATCGTAGAGGCTAAACCTTAGAAGCTAGCCCATGATTCTGATTGTTGTTGTCCTGTGGACTAAACCCTCCAGTTTATATAGACACCGGAGGGGGCTAGGGTTACACAGAGTCGGTTACAGGGAAGGAGATCTACATATCTGAATTGCCAAGCTTGCCTTCCACGCAAAGGAGAGTCCCACCCGGACGCGAGACAAAGTATTCAATTTTGTATCTTCATAGTCCAACAGTCCGGCCAAAGTATACAGTCCGGCTGTCCGAGGACCCCCTAATCCAGGACTTCCTCACCCACCGTGGGCACCCCGTAGAGATAAACACCCGAGCGGAGAACATGCATTTTTGAAACTAATTTAGGAACATTTAGCTGACCAATTAAACGACTCTGTTTTAATAATACCATATTGGTATTTGAACAACTAAGCTTGTTTAGCTTGATGGGTGGAGCAGTGCTATTATGACATGAAGCACGTATTCTGATCGTATAGTGGTCATAAAAGGGGGAAACTCTAAGCATATTTTTTTTAGCAAAAGAGGGTTTCCCCTTCGATTTCTATTAAAGAAACCACCACGGAACCAACATGATCAATTAAACCCTAAGCATGATCAGTTAAACTGTATTATGACTATGCCATGGCAGATTTGAAGCTGCAAACCGAAGAAATGATATTTAGCATCCATTGTTTGCTTCAAACTAAGAACTAAATTCTAAGAGCTGAAAAGAAAGTAGAGTAACCAAGTTACAATCTATTTTCTGGTTGAGATCAAAAAGTTGAGGAGATATGAAGTACCACCTCTCTTGCGGTGCCTTGTAGGCATCAGGGGTGCGATAGCTGTTAGTTGCGTTGAAGCAGATTTGCTATGGTAGACGGGTGCATCGGGGGATATGTCCCATTGCTGTGGAGGAGAAGGTCGTGTGAGAGGCCCCAGCAAAGAGGACAACGGCGCCGATGAAGCGAGAGGATGCAATGCAAGGATCTTGGTCCATTGCCGTGGATGACAAACGTCCATCTCTAGCAGTGGACGACACGGTCTTGATAGGCGCTCCGGCATGGTGGAGGACGGTGGCGATGGATGGGGTGGAGGACAGCGGCAATGGATGGGGTGGAGGACGATGATGATGGATGGGTTGGCGGACGGAGGAGGCTGGTGTGGGGATGGTGTTCTAGCATGAATGGTGTATGAATGGGAAAATGGAGGGAGAGGTACGGGGAATCATGTTTTTGGGACGCGCCTGTCTGAAATATGGGAAAGTTATGAACTTAGCCCCCGTTTATAATTTGGAGTCTCGTCGGTTGGGGATAGGACGGTAATCTCGCATCTCGCCAATATTTGCCTAGAGCGATCTTGGGCGAGGAGAGGGTGGTTAGCACCCATGGTTGGCGCCCATGGTGTATGAACAGGGCTGACAGGTAGGGCTGTTGTGTCACGTCTGAGTGAAGTTACAAACCTGCCCTATTGAAAATATTTGCCTACATCAATTTTGGCAGAGTCGGGTTTGTTTTGCCGCCCACCATGTATGAATGGGGAAATGCAAGGAGAAACAGAGGTCTTTCGGACGAGCTTGAATCAAATGTGTTTTGCTGCCCATGTTTGGCGCCCACTTTGTCGGAATGGGCTCAGAGTCGTTCGTGTCACGTCTAATTGAAGTTACTAACCTATTCCTATTTAGAGCAGTGGAAATCGGGCCGATGGATTGTCCGTGTAATGGGTAGACAGTAATTTCTATCTCCCAAACACTTGGCTTCAGGCAGCCGACGTGGGAGTGGACATTTTGCCGATTCTTTTGAATTTTGGGACAATAAGCATCCACCTTTACCCTGGCAACTAAATTCGAATCCATTTTGTATTCCTATACAAATCTTTACAAATCATTCTATGTGTTTTTATATATCTTCAAAAGCACGAAAAAGATGTATTCCACTGTCATATATGAATATGGTTTACAAATGCCGATACTCAAATTCAGAAGCTAGAATCCAGTTTAAGGTGAATTCGAATATTTGGAACACTTTATGTCCAACTCAAATGTCACACGCATCATAATGTGTACTCCCATTTAGATATGTACACAAGCGATGTATCAATATTCAAATACTGAGTCAATCAACCAAGAATGTATAGAACTAACAGACATATAAACACTTATAGAGTATATGGATCAATAACATCAACTAACATACATAAGCCAGGCCGATGTACTTGCTACAACCACATCCATTTTTTAGCCAAGCTACTATAGCATCTTGGCCCTTTCCGATGTGTGCCACTTATGGTCCATCTATACTACTATTATTCCTGAATGCACATTCAGCCCAATTGGCATATTTATAGGTCTGTCACAACAATCAAAATGAAATGTCTCTGAGTCTTATCAATTAATACAAACTTGTGCTCAAATAAAATTACAAACCAAAAAAAACAATTATTACATGATCTCTAAAAGAAATGATTTGATTGGTTACATGAACAAACCACACAAAGATTATTCAACAATGGAAAGAACATTTCACCTATGATTTACCAATGGGAATTTAGTTTCCTTTTTTCCTTCCGGACCTTAACAATGCGGTCAGTCTCAGCTTGCTTCGTTTTGAAATCCACCAAATATTTAATGTTTGTCTTGAGTACTGCTTGTGATTGTGCTATTTGCTTCCTCAACATGTCAACTTCATCTCTAAGTGCAGAAGCAGAATCTCTTTCTACCACTAGTTTAGCCTGTAGAGCATCAATAGTTGGCAATTCATAATGCCCGACTGGGATGGTGCCACTTCTGTGGGATGATACAACGTCCATGGGGACCTCGCTCTTCGATCCTGGGCTAACCTGTTTTGCCATTGAAGTTTCAATTGGATTCAGAAAAGTTGGAGTTAGTAAAACATCTCAACTGGAAGTTATAACAGCAAACCAGTTAAACAAACAAGGAATTAAAGAGTTTCAATTGGATGCTGAAAAAGTAGTTATTAACATCAATGTAACCCGTTGTGGCAGCAGCAAAGCAGTTAAACAAACAAGTAGCTATTTAAGTTCAACAAACAAGTAATTCTTAACAGTAAGTATCAAACACATAGATAGGCATAGTCTATAATAGGATTAACAGGCTGTGGCATTATGTAATCAGTGACAAACTAAATTAAGCCAAGCAACATAATTAAACAATTTTGCAATAAGTGGCTAACTAAAATTCCGAGAAGCAGGTAACTGAACTTACGCTAGCTCTTTGTACAGGCACACTGCAACTTCTTTTTCGCTTACAAAGTTCTACGAAGGAGTCCATGGCATCAATTGCTTGGATACGCAGTCCCAATACTTATTTCTTCCCACACTACATTGGTAAGTCGAATGGTTAATCTGGTAAGATGATGCGTCCTTGATATGTTATATGAGGACGTGTAGTCAGACTAGTTGTAGCCACACACATCACACTGGCTTTTACTGTATATTTCATGCGATTACATTTTGCATATCGAGATCTAAGCAATCTACAATAGGATGAAAAGACTGGCATCCTTCACATTATTGGCAAACTCAGTTCATAGAAACAAGCAATTCAACCATTCTGTGGGTAAATTAAAAGCGCCACTGGAATATTTTTCACTACCCAATTCATACACGCAAAAAGGGGCGATGCCACCATAGGGGCTGGTATGGGCGGCCGCCTCGGGTGGCTGGAAAGTGTGCACCTAGTTTGAGTCGTCCAGGTTGGCCCAGGCTAGTTTTTTTAGTCCCAACTCACGAGCAGGCAATGTAAAAAATGAAGAAAAATGTTTCAATTTGGATGGGCCTATAACCTAAGTGCAAGGCAGGCCCTATAGCAGGCTCGCGGCCCAAACGAGCGCCTCCCATATCGATCGACTGCAGGAAAAATCCCAATTCGTTCGCTCCAGCCTCCAGTCTGGTTTGCTCCTAACCTAGCCGCCGCTAGACAGACTAGCACAACACTTCCTTGCACCCTCGTTGGAGGGCGGTCGCCGGGCTTCAAGCGAATGGAAGGACAAGAAGATGAAGATCCAACCCTAGGTGGAGCCTGCGTGGGAGGCAGCGGCAGCAGCACGGGCATGGCATCGAGCTTGCGCAAATGGGCAGTCGCAACTTGCAAGAGTAGCATGCGCAACGAGCAGGTACATCACATCCCTGATTATATCTAATTTAACTGTTCAATTTCTGGCCAATAGTTAAACCTGACGGTGTTGTAAAACTGCTTGTATGTAGGGAATCTATGAGAAAATGAAACCAATTTCTGCTTATTTTATAACTCCCCCAATCAATACTGAACCGACTGAATCTGATGTATCTAATCAAGTTTCCGGTGCAAACATACAAGCTCATGTTGTTCTTGAGCTTGAACTGTCTAATGAACAGACTGGTAATGAAGGATTTGATGCAAACATTTTACATGCTCCTGGTGATGAACATATAGTGTGTAATGAGGGATCTAATGCAAGCATTTTGCAATCTCCCATCGAAGGATTTAGTGTGTAATGATGATCTGCTATGTTGAGAGAGACATAGAGATTTGGAGGCATTGATGACAGGCAAATTATAGTGCATTTTCATTGCTTGAGGAAACATCGAGGCCATCTACTAAAAAGTCCTCGTATCATGACAATGTAGAGTAAATACTTTTCTAATATGTTGTTTTAAACTATTGGCATACTTGTGCAGGATAGATATATTGATATGCAGTTTGCGCACGGGTTATAGGTGCAATTACACTTCGATATTTTCAGCCAGAGAACGAATAATTGAAGCAGGTACAGACCATGTTTGTAGTCCTTGTACACCATGTTGCATTTTGTATTTTTTGGTGCTTGCATCATTTAGTGTTTATAATCTGAACTACTTTGGATCATTAGCTGGTTTTCAAAGTGCATGTAGCTTCACATTTCTCAAGTTATGTTGATTTCCGGAATGCAAGTGCCTTCGTATTTTTTAAGTTAAGTGTTCGCCCCTGGTAACTTGAATTCGTGGATCCACCACTGCACACAAATCATACACGCATGCCAGTATGAATTAAAAGAAATGCAGGGACTTACGCTAGCTCGTTGTACAAGCTCACTTCAGCTCTGCTTGCGCTTGGGATGTTCCATGTACAAGTGCATGTTACCACTTGCTTGGATGTGCAGGCCTTGTGCTCCTTGCATCCCCCTCTGCATTTTGGACACGGCAAATGGTTGATCAAATAAGAGGAATCGACCTTGCTATTGTATTGGAGGACATATACTTATAAGGTTATACGGGTGTCCAGGATGTGTACCCGATCCCGTAGCACCGTCATGCTTCACTAAAAAATGTTTTGCTTGTTTCAGATGATATCTCAGAAGAAATAAGAGTTAAAATCAGTGTTGCATAGGCGTGTAAGCTAAGAGAGCAGTGAAAGGATATCCAAACATTTTCAGAACAGTGCACAAGGGAGTGATGTGTGGATACCTAGTTCGGGCCGGCGTTTGGGCATGCTCGCCTAGCTAGAGTGCGGGTCACTTCAGAGCCGTTGAGGGTGATGCACTGGCGTTGGCTGGCCACGCACGGATGTAGATCTTGAGTGGCAGCAGAGCGCTATGATGTGGTGGACGATACCGTTGGTGAAGCCCCAACGTCCTTGGGGGGCGGAGGTGCGACAATGTGCTCGATGAAGTAGCCCCGGTGAGGTGGGAGACGACATCGGTGAACTGCACCTGATGCTGTGGAAGTCGGTGCGTGTGAGGCACGTCGGTTGCGGTGGCCGACGTTGTCGGTGGACCACCTGGTGCGGTGGATGAGGGCGTAGATGAGGTAGCTCCGGTGCGGTGGTGAAGCGCGACCGTCGTCTTCGTCGTCATCGTCTAGCACAAAGGTGGGGAAAGATACGAGATGAGGGGCGATTCGAACTTTGCTTGGGTTGGTGATGAATTAGGGATTTGAGCAATCTGGGCGTGGAAGGGGACGGTGGAGAAGGGAGATTTTGCAGGGCTGGAATTGGGGCCGCCAGATATTTCAATCTGAAACGTGGAAGTGTGAACTTATTTTGTCGTCATCCTTTTGGGAGGGGAGGGGGGAGGGAGGGAGGGGGGTGGGTGGCTGGGTGCTAAGCGTCCGTCTGACACATGCGACCACCACGACACGACCCTGGTGTGCCTGGTGTGCATACATTTGAGAATGCAAACGAATCTTCTTTCATTTGCAAACAAATCTATATGTATTACCATGCCCGTGTTTTCCTTGCAAACAATTAGTCATTCAAAATGAGATACTATAAATTATTAACGAGGAGTTACTTGAAAAAATTGAAACGGTATCCACACTAACGTGGATTAGAGTGTGTGTCACATAATTAGTTATTTGAATTAGAGTGTGTGTCACATAGCGATCTCCAATTCTAATGTGGATTTTGCATTTCACTATATCCACACTACTTTTTTTAATACAAATTCATATGTATATGATGAACACCATAGTATGTATATCCACACTACCTCTCCATCCCTCGCAAGGCCGGAGCTATTTACATTGTGAGGGGCACTCCAACCTTGGATTAGTTTGTATAGGCATTTATTCCGGTGGGTTTAGATTATATTTTCATAGCATTCGTCCCACAACTACTCCAAACACCGTTGCAACCCCCGCACCTCCCCCAGTTGATTTCCCTCTGGCTCGGTCATTGCTCTCTTGCATGTCCTTTCTCGCCTTTAACGTCGCACCATGGTATTATTGCAATAAACTCTGTTGTTCTCTTTAATTATTATAAATAAGCTACAAAACTACACACCGATAGTCCACTTGGAATGGAACAAATTTTGACCCACAAATTAAAGTCCTACAAACTACACACCATGGGGACCATCTGTCATGAAACAAATTTGGACACATATACAAATTAAAAAATAAAGACGAGGATCGAACATGCGACCAGGGCCTTCAAGCCGCACGTCAATAGGCAACATACGTAGAACATCAATGTTTGTTGTACCCTCCCTTTGTTCATATCATGTTTTTATATTACCACAACCTATTTAATGGATAACATATAATATTATGTTTAGTACATTAGTAGGACCGACTCGTTAGCACGTACTATTCGCCTTCACTTACTAGTGGGTTCCATTTGTGCTCTCTCTCTCTCTCTCGTCCCCTTTTGCGTTTAGACGCATGGCAAAACACGAAGAACTCGCGGGCGATGTTGCCGTTGACCATATCTGGACGCGTTCACAAGTTACGGCACCAGTTTCACGTAATAGTAGCACTAGTCAATGTGTACGTGCAATGCACGTTAATTTGGAAGTATATTAAGTGCATTGCGGATATTAAGTAGGATATTATTTGCATGTTATTATGTGATTAGCACTATTTTTGGCATGAAATTAACTACACGCTAAATGTGTTGAGCGCTCGACATTGAAGCAGTCTAGGTTGTTGGATTTGATGACGTTTTATATATAATTTGATATGGCTCTAGCGGAACATTCAATCGATCAAACCATAGATTTCATTCAGCCTGCCTCCGACTTTAAATTATATGACGGTCGATCTAAAATAAACATAAATGATAAACGTTCGGACTTTAAGCATGGCAATCCGAACGTTTTTCATGGTAAATTTAGATTACGCGGCGGTGGCGGGGGCATCTTGCGGTGGGAAGAGGCTCCTCTGTTGTGCTTTGTGTATTGTCAGGCCACTGACTGACGGCGGCATCTTGCGCCATTGTTGGTGTACTCCTGGACGTTGGCCTAGCATCAAGGAAGGCCAAAATGATCTAGACTTCGGAGCAACTCAACTGGCGGGAGGAGGTGACTGGCGTTGGTGCAAGGAAGCGGTCTACGGCGGCCATCCATGCCACTGAGGGGGGCACTCGCACCCGTGTGGGGACATGCGCTGGCAACGACGCGGCAGAGACATTCGTGTGCACGGGCACCAGCATGGGCACACACATCAATGCACGCGCAGGCGCATGCGCTGGCAGGTGCACAGGCACCAGCACGGGCGTGCGCGTCAGTGCATGCGCAGGCGCATGCGCTGGCAGGTGCACGGGCGCGTGAAAGTCGACGGGGACCTCGTGGAACCTCGTGGCATCAAGCTCGGTGACAATGTGCGGCTCCCAACCCATCAATTCCACGAGAATGGGCGTTGGCGCAGTCGGGGCGTGCTACGTCTTGAGCTTGCGTTGGTTTTCCTTGAAGAGGAAAGGGTGATGCAGCAATAGTAGCGTAAGTATTTCCCTCAGTTTTTGAGAACCAAGGTATCAATCCAGTAGGAGGCTCCTCAAAAGTCCCACGCACCTACACAAACAAACCAAGAACTTGCAACCAACGCAATAAAGGGGTTGTCAATCCCTTCACGGCCACTTCGAAAGTGAGATCTGATAGAGATAGTATGATAAGACAAATATATTTTTGGTATTTTATAATATAGATGCAAAAAGTAAAGATGCAAATAAAAGTAGATTGGAAGCAAATATGATAAGAGATAGACCCGGGGGCCATAAGTTTCACTAGAGGCTTCTCTCAAGATAGCATAAGTATTACGGTGGGTGAACAAATTACTGTCGAGCAATTGATAGAAAAGCGAATAATTATGAGATTATCTAGGCATGATCATGTATATAGGCATCACGTCCGCAACAAGTAGACCGACTCCTGCGTGCATCTACTACTATTACTCCACACATCGACCGACTCCTGCCTGCATCTAGAGTATTAAGTTCACAAAGAACAGAGTAACACATTAAGCAAGATGACATGATGTAGAGGGATAAACTCATGCAATATGATATAATCCCCATCTTTTTATCCTCGATGGCAACAACATAATACGTGCCTTGCAACCCTTCTTGTCACTGGGTAAGGACACCGCAAGATTGAACACAAAGCTAAGCACTTCTCCCATGGCAAGAAAGATCAATCTAGTAGGGCAAACCAAACTGATAATTCGAAGAGACTTGCAAAGATAACTCAATCATACATAAAAGAATTCAGAGAAGATTCAAATATTATTCATAGATAAACTTGATCATAAACCCACAATTCATCGGATCTCGACAAACATACTGCAAAAAGAGATTACATCGAATAGATCTCCACATAAGAGGGGGAGAACATTGTATTGAGATCCATAAAGAGAGAAGAAGCCATCTAGCTAATAACTATGGACACGAAGGTCTATGGTAAACTACTCACAACTCATCGGAAGGGCTATGGTGTTGATGTAGAAGCCCTCCGTGGTCGATTCCCCCTCCGGCAGAGCGCCGGAGAAGGCTCCAAGATGGGATCTCGCGGATACAGATGTTTATGGTGGTGGAAATTGTGTTTCGGGTGCTCCCCGGATGTTTTAGGGGTATGTAGGCTTATATAAGAGGAAGAAGTACGTCGGTGGCCGCCCGCGGGGCCCACAAGACAGGGGGCGCGCCCTATAGGGGGCCGCCCTACCCTCTCGTGGCCGCCTCGGCTGCTTCTTGACTTGCACTCCAAGTCCCCTGGATGACGTTCGTTCCAAAAATCACGTTTCCGAAGGTTTCATTCCGTTTGGACTCCGTTTGATATTCCCTTTCTTCGAAATACTAAAATAGGCAAAAAAACAGCAATACGGGCTGGGCCTCCGGTTAGTAGGTTAGTCTGAAAAATGATAATAATGTGTAAAATAAAGCCCATATACATCCAAAAGGGGTAATAGCATGGAAAAATCAAAAATTATAGATACGTTGGAGACGTATCAAGCATCCCCAAGCTTAATTCCTGCTTGTCCTCGAGTAGGTAAATGATAAAAACAGAATTTTTGATGTGGAATGCTACCTAGCATAATTCTCAATGTAATTTTCTTTTATTGTGGCATGAATGTTCAGATCCAAATGATTCAAAATAAAAGTTCATATTGATAAAAGAAATAGTAATACTTCAAGCATACTAATCAAAGCAATCATGTCTTCTCAAAATAACATGGCAAAAGAAAGTTCATCCCTACAAAATCATATAGTTAGGCTATGCTTCATTTTCGTCACACAAAGATGTTCCCAACTTCTATGCCCCCAATGACAAGCCAAGCAATTGTTTCATACTTAAATAATCTCAAACGTTTTCAACCTTCACGCAATACATGAGCGTGAGCCATGGATATAGCACTATGGGTGGAATAGAATATGATGATGGGGATTGTGTGGAGAAGAAAAGAAAGGAGAAAGTCTCACATTGACGAGGAAAATCAACGGGCTATGGAGATGCCCATCAATTGATGTCAACATGAGGAGTAGGGATTGCCATGCAACGGATGCACTAGAGCTATAAATGAATGCTCAACAAAACAAAACTAGTAGGTGTGCATCCAACTTGCTTGCTCACGAAGACCTAGGGCATTTGAGGAAGCCCACTATAGGAATATACAATCCAAGTTCAATAATGAAAAATTCCCACTAGTATGAAAAAGACAACCTATGAGACTCACTATATGAAAGCACATGGTGCTACTTTGAAGCACAATATATGAGACTCACTACATGAATAACAAGGTGCTACTTTGAAGCACAAGTGTGGAAAAAGAAATAGTAACATTGCCCTTTTTATTATTTTTATTTTTTTCTTTTTTCTTTTTTCTCTCTTTTTTTCTTTTTCTTTTTTTTCTATGACTTTTTTTTGCCTTTCGTTTTTTTATTTTTGGGCAATGCTCTAATAATGATGATCATCACACTTTCATTGATTACAACATATGAATTACAACTCGAAACTAGAACAAGATATGACTCTATATGAATGCCTCCGGCGGTGTACCGGGATGGTGCAATGAATCAAGAGTGACATGTATAAAAAATAATGCATGGTGGCTTTGCCACAAATACGATGTCAACTACATGATCATGCAATGGCAATATGACAAAAGTAAAGTAGGTCGTGATGATGATAAACGGAACCGTGGAAAGTTGCATGGCAATATATCTCGGAATGGCTATGGAAATGCCATAATAGGTAGGTATGGTGGTGTTTTGAGGAAGATATAAGGAGGTTTATGTGTGATAGAGCGTATCGTATCACGGGGTTTGGATGCACCGGCGAAGTTTGCACCAACTCTCAAGGTGAGAAAGGGCAATGCACTGTACCGAAGAGGCTAGAAATGGTGGAAAGGTAACACTACTAGGAAAAATCCTAGCAGCTGCGCGAGTTTTGGGCCTCTCAGTAGCACGGGTACAGGCGCTACTAATAAGGCGCTACAGATAACGTATAGCAGTAGCGCCTGTTGTCCCACACTACTGCTATACATGAATAGCTGTAGCGCTGTTTAGAAAAGGGCGCTGCTAATATTATCTGCAGTGATGTTTACCGGGAAGCGCTACTGGTAATGCGGCACTACTGCTAAATTTCCCCCCTCGCTACTACTAGTTTTATTAGTTTTTTCCTGCATATTTGTTTTTGTATTTGTTTTGTATTTGAATAGGCTTTATACAATAATTTTTAGCATATCATACACATACAAATATAATCATAGCATATACATACAATTAGTCCCATCAAATCATGTCATCATCATAATCATCATCCAACACAATGTGGTCTCTCATCATCATCTCGAAAATAGCGATACAAGTCCTCAATTACTTGCAAATACATTGTCATCCATCTAAACAATGGTATACGCAAGAAGAGCTATCACTTTGAGTACATGAGTTTGTATCCCTCTCTCGCATTAGCGTGAACCTAAACTAACTACTCCCTGTCGCTCGGAAACCGTAAACCGGTAACACCTGGGCCTGACACTCCGGCCACTCGTCGTATATATAGTCCTGGCGTAGCACTTCTTTGCCATCGATGATCTATGCACCTGCATCGTCACATGAGTCGATGATATGCAACATATATAGTTGAGCAACAGATAGAGACAGACTTGGCAAAAATAGAAACAACATATCATAAGCATAAATAACAAAGTTCATCGTACCCAAAATGCCCTAACTAGAGTGATCTTCGTTAGTCGAGGAGGATGACGGTTTAATTACATCACAAATAAAGTTTCACTATGCATAACTCAAAGTTTTGTCATACAGAAAGTATGGACTAAACAGACACATTGTCATATATCGACAATCACTCCAACATGCCGTGCCATCCATCGAGGTCATGGAGATAGTCCCCGAGCTTAGTGAAAGGCTTCATGTCGAGACGCTGAGAGGCTATCCATGTTCGGACGTCTTCCCGCGACATTTGTCCTTCTTCGTAGAACATCCCTGTTTTTTGGACGACCTCCTTCATGATGATTTGGGCAAGTTCGCGCTGGATGTGATAGAACTCAGCTCGAAGTCGATGATCCTCGATATCTCCTACGTTCTTTGCCCATTGCAGAATATGGGCATCGCCGGATCTAGGTGACATGCGAAGGTTCTGGTGATCCCGTCTGTACTCCAGCATGTGGTGTAGGACATAGAATCCATCATTAAGAGAATTGTTCTGTTGCTGGATGCAGCAGAAGTCGGTCTTATGGGCGAAGGCGACCCTGCCGCCCCTTCTCTTCTTGTCCCTGACCTCTCCACCCCTTGCTTGGTAGTAAAACATAGCACTGTCGAGAACATCCTTGATGTGGGTGTAATCCTTATTGTGAATGTTCTTTGACGAGTCCAAGTAAAGAGCGTGGGAGAATTGGGGGTATAGGATGATGAGGACGGCACGCCCGCCGCTGCGCAAAATAAGTACACCTCAAATTACTTAGCCTCCACTGTGCAAATGAATGATTGAAATCGAAGGAAGGATAGCATCGCGGATGACTTACACGGGATGATAAGGCACGAGAATCGCCCCCTTGTCCTTATTGGCGAGCATGAAATTAACGATGTATTCCCTCGGGTATACACGGTGCTCTGCGCAGACTCCCAAGAAGCCCTCGTGTATGTAGTACGGGTCAACGACACAGATATGAGATATCTTCTCAACCCCAATGATGTAGTTCATGTGCAAGGCATAAAGGCGGACAAACATAAAATCCAGCTTCTTCACGTGAAACATGTCGAATATGTAATCGAATCGGAGGAAGAACTTATCCACGGGGAAGCTGTCGACGTATGACCTTTGCCGCGGAACGTTAACCACGTAGAATGGGTATCCTGGATGAAGCTGGCGATGAGGCATTTCTCTACCCGCAGCACATCATCATGAAGTCTCCTTAGATCGCCGAATCTGGCCTGTAGCGCTGTTGCAGGTAGGATTGGTTGACCGGGGATATGACATTTATCCGCATCGGGGATATCTATACGGTCCTAAAGCCGAGGCTACTGAGGCGGCTGGATCATAGAATCAGCTTTTTTGCCTTTCCTCGCTCTCTTCCTAGACTTCTTTACTACCGAAAGGTCGTCCATAATACGTTGAGACGGCAATTTAGGCACCGACTCATGACGCTCAAACCCTGAGGAGGCGCCACTATAGACATATTGTTCAGCGCCACCGTCGTCCTCATCCTCATCCATGGTGACGTCATCAGCAACTAATGGAGCCTCCTCCTTACCCCGTCCGCTATCACCCAACCCAACACCCGACGCTAATTGGGTAGGTGGGGTGTTGATGTTCATACCTTGCTGAGGTTGCGTGTTCGTGGGTGTGCTCCCGACCGCCTCCACACGAAGCAGACTCTTTGGCCACAACAGGACCCACCCATTGCAACAATCACCAAGCCGCCGCGGTGTCTCCTCGTCATCCACTAGTAGTGTTGGAGGAGGCAAATTCTTTTGGCCCGGTTCGACACTGGCCACGGAAACCTTGAAGACGTTCGGGGGGATCGGCCGGCTGTGGAACAATGGTTCCTTCGGCTCCATTATCGTCGCCTTCCCCACGTCCACCTTTTGGTTGCCGATGGTGTACAATATGGTGCACGGGGTTTCGTCGGCCTGCAAAGAAAAGTCTGTGACATGAGACATCCGAAAGGCAACGAAAACGAGAGGTTCTACATTTATATTGAAGGGGCCCAATGTGACAGATACCGTGAGGGCGTCGAGCTCGGCCAAAGACGAAGCACCGCCGAGCACGTCCGGTGCGGGAGCCGGTGCGGGAGCAGGTGCGGGAGCAGGTACTCCCAAGAAGTCAGCAAGGGAAAGTCCTCTGCATTTTTTCTGGATTTTTCCTTGTCCAAGTGATAACGCCCGTCACCAAGGAAGTAGAAAAATCTGCAACCACCTATTTTGCGGCAGCTACCGCTGTTGCGACTGTCTGAGATGATTTCTTCTCAACCACGATCTCAACCTTCTTGTCGATGTTTTCTTCAGTTAACCTCCGTCTTTCCTTTCTCTCCTCCGTGGTCTCATGGTAGTACTTCTTCCACATGGCGCCGTCTCCGACACCGTGCACGCGTCCATACGACGGTCGAGTATCCACCGGTTGTCGTTTCAATATGTTCAACGCCCGGTTGAATGGAGTGTCCCACTTGGGCCTCACCAATGCCTCAGACGGCGAGTCGCTTTCGGCCGCAATCCGGTGCTGCTCCCTCTGCAAAAGGCACAAGGATCGTTTACAAATATGACTAACCTGTGAAGTCGAATTGATCAGAAACTAAAATTACCAGCAGTCTCGTGAACTCCGTAATGACCGGTGTTGTCTCGTAAACCTTCTTCACTGGGTCCCAACGGTGCCGGGCCCTCAGGACGTCACGCTCCTGCAGGACGGTGAAATCTGCCAAGGGGTCTGGGATGCCCAGACTCGTGGCTTCCGCGTCCTCCTTGGCCCATTTGGACCTCTTTCCGCCGTAACCACGGCTTCCGAGGTGGTGGCTCCCAATGTTCCTCTCTTGAAGCCCCTTCATGTACTTAGACTTGTTTTTGGCAGCTTCGGCCTTGCAAGCCTCCTTGAATATTTGAAACTGGTCTTCCGTGATTGTCGGATTATCCTTTACAATCTCGGAGTAGGGTTCCTTCTTGTCGATGATCCTTGCTTTCACTCGAGTTCTCCAGGCGGCCAACGCGTCACTAAACTTGGTCATGGCGTGTTTGTTTATCTTCTTCATTGTCGGGTCCTCGTCTGGATCTTCATAATCCTTCTCATTCCGACCCGGGAACAAGAATATCTGGTGAAAATTCTTTAGGAGGGAGCTCCTCATATTTTCTATCTTCTGTAGTTTCTCATCGTTGATGGTGGCGGTTGTCTGTACGATGCAGCCTATTTGATTGCCGTAGCACGAGCGCGCTTCCTCGGGCGCCTTTGGCTCAAAAATGTCGTCATCCACCACCATGACCACCAGCCTAGTAGTCCCGAGTTTGTTAGGAAGTCGTTGCCTCTTTGCTTTCGGTTCTACACCAGCTCCGCTCCCCGAGACAGCACCGGTCTCAATCTCAGCGCCGGTCCCGATGCCGGTCTGAGTCTCAGCGCTGATCTCAGTCTCAGCACCGGTCTGCGTGTTGGTCTCAGTCCCCGATGCCACCGGTGGGCCTAGCAACAACATCGGTTGATCATCGGTAAGGCTAAAAAATTCGTCTGTCGCCCGGTAGGCGTCGACGCAATCACCAGAACCCTGTCCTTCATCGTTGCTAGCGATGTTTCCTATGATTAAATCTAGTCAATTAATTCTAGACCTAATAAAATGAATAATGACATAAAAAGGCCTATTGTTTTGCTGGAATGTTGACTCCTTCCTGGTGCGGCAAATCCCGGGCACTCGATATGTCCTAGTTTGTAGCACAAGTCATGCCAAAATTCACGGAAAATTTCGGCATGACCATTGCTAAGAAGTGGACAAATCGAGAACCTTAAATTTGCCGGAACAGAAATGAATCAACATTCCGGCAAAACATAGGCCACTCAGCATCATTCCCTGGAAACAACAAAGCCACTTGGGCACAATCGAACCACTTCAATGAAAAGATATAACATGACCACTTCAATGAAAAGATATAATCAACAATAAAAGTCTAGGAAGGGATCATCTTGAAAATAAAATTTTCCTAAATTCTTTTCCTTCACTAAACACTTCTCTGCCTAGGACAAAACCCAAATTATGTTGATCTAGCTATTCCTCTCTTTCACACAAACACATATTATTATCTCTAACCCTTCTTTGCCTAGGACAGAACCCAATTAAATTGCAAGGGAACTCCATTTCTCTAACCCTTTTGACCTAATGCTCTAAAATAAAATTTTCCTCTAACCTAGTTAGTTAATCTAGTTTACCTACATAATTAACCTAATTAAACTAGTTAATGCAGCTAGTTCTCTGTCAAAGCCCTAAATAAATTTTTGCACTAATTAACCTAGATAATTAACCTAATTAAACTAGTTAACCTGACTAGTTCTCTGTCAAAGCCCTAACTAATTTTTGAACTAACCTAGATAATTAACCTAATTAAACTAGTTAACCTAACTACTTCTCTGTCAAAGCCCTAACTAAAATTTTGCCCTAACCTAGATAATTAAGATAATTAAACTAGCTAACCTATGCATGAGAGAGAGAGGAGGGGTGGGGGCTTACAGAGGATGGCTCCGGTGGTGGCGAGGGAGGCAGTGGTGGCGAGGGAGGCAGGGGCGTCTCCGGTGACGGCGAGGGAGGTAGTTGTGGCGAGGGAGGATCCGGTGGCGTCGACGGCGGCTCCGGTGGCGTTGATGAGGCCGCGCGGCTTTGTGGCATTGGGGGCGGCTCCGCTGGCATCGACGGCGCACGGCTCTGGTGGCGTCGACGTCGGCAGGAGACGGCGGCGAAGTGGGGCGACGGCGAATCGGGGAGACGACGATGGGGTGGGTCGAGGGATTTGGGGGAGAAGTGGTGGCCGGGGGGAAACAGTTTTTTGGTTAAGTCAAATTTAGCGGTAACGCGTTTCGTAAAATGCACTATTGCTAAGATAGCTATAGCGGTTTTTACAAAACGCGCTGCTGTTATAGCTATGTAATTTTCTTCCATCTTTTAATATTCTTTTCTGTTTCTATAGCGGGGGTCTAGGACACGCACTGCAGCTATGTTAGCTATAGCGCCTCTTACAAACACACACTACTGCTATGCCTTCCTCCGTTTTTTTTCGCTTTTTCAATTATTATGCTTTACATTTTATTTTTTCCTTTCTCCTTTTTCTATTTCTTTCATTTTCATTTACTTTTCTATTTGTTTTTCATCTTATTTTATTTCCATTAGTAGTAGCGATCTTCGTAGGAAACGCGCTACTACTTATGCCCTAGCGGTAGCGCGCTTCTTCCAAGCCCACTACTGCTATGCATATCCTATCATTCTACCAACGAGAATATTAGTAGTAGAGCTTTTGGCACTACACGTGCTACTGCTTAGATTGTATCTGTAGCGCGGTTTTTCCTCAATCGCTACTGCTATCTAGCACTAGCGCTCTTTTTTGACCCGCGTTGTTGCTAAATTTCTGGGCTTTTCCCTAGTAGTGTAAAAGTGCGTATAATCCATGGACTCAACATTAGTCAACAGAACTCATATACTTATTGCAAAAATTTAGCAGTCATCAAAAATCAAGCACTACGCACATGGTCCTAGGGGGATAGATTGGTAGGAAAAGACCATCCCTCGTCCCCGGCCACCAGTCATAAGGATGCACAAGCCAGGTACACTTCATGTTTCAAATTTGTTACACAACTTTAACCATACGTGCATGCTACGGGATTTTCTAACTTCAACACAAGCATTCTTTAAATTCATAATCTCCCAACTAGCATGACTTTAATATCACTACCTCCAAATCTCAAAACAATTATCAAGTATCAAATTGATCATAGCATCCAATTCACTTCCTATGATAGTTTTTATTATACCCAACTTGGATGCTCATCATTCTAGGACCAAATTTGTAACCAAAGCAAATACCATGCTGTTCTAAAATACTCTCAAAATAATATAAGTGAAGCATGAGGGACTAACAATTTCTATAAAATCAAGCCACCGCCGTGCTCTAAGAGATATAAGTGAAGCACTAGAGCAAAAACTATCAAGCTCAAAAGATATAAGTGAAGCACATAGAGTATTCTAACAAAATTCTAATCAAATAGGCTTCTCCCAAAAGGTGTGTACAGCAAGGATGATTGTGGTAAACTAAAAAGCAAAGACTAATATAATACACGACGCTCCAAGCAAAACACATATCATGTGGCAAATAAAAATATAGCTCCAAGTAAAGTTACCAATGAATGAAGACGAAAGAGGGGATGCCTTCCCGGGGCATCCCCAAGCTTAGGCTTTTGGATATTCTTGAATATATTGGGGTTCCTTGGGAATCCCCAAGCTTAGGCTCTTGCCACTCCTTATTCCATAGTCCATAAAAGCTTTACCCAAAACTTGAAAACTTCACAACACAAAACTCAACAGGAAATCTTATAACCTCCGTTAGTGAAAGAAAACAAAACCACCACATAAGGTACTGTAATGAACTCATTATTTATTTATTTTGGTGTTAAAACTACTATATTCCAAGTTCTCTATGGTTCATACCCTTACATACTAGCAATAGATGCATCAAAATAAGCAAACAACACACAAAAAACAGAATCTGTCAAAAACAGAATAGTCTGTAGCAATCTGTAACTAACGCAAACTTATAGAACTATAAAACTCCTACAAAAATAGGATGTACTGTACATTTTTTTATTGATCAGCAGCAAAAAGAATCAATGCAAAAGCACATTTCTGTTATTTATTGATTTTTTTCTCGTGAGCGCAAAGTTTCTATTTTTCAGCAGAATCAAATCAACTATCATCATAGTTTATCCTATAGGTTCTACTTGGCACAAACACTAATTAAAAGATAAAAACACATCTAAACAGAAAGTATATGCAAAATTTATTACTAAACAGGAACAAAAACAAGAAACATAAAGAAAATTGGGTTGCCTCCCAACTAGCGCTATCGTTTAACGCCCCTAGCTCGGCATTTCTAGGTATAGAAACTTCCAAATTAAGTTTTTCATCATAAGATTGCAACAAGGCATCAACAATACGTTTGGAAAAGGCTTTATTTTGACTATAAGCGTGTGGAGAATTAACAGTGGATTGCAACAAGGAAATACAACCTTATAAAGAACAATTATCATAATCAAATTCCTTGAAATCCGAGATAGTGGGTTCAATACTATTTAAAGTCATGACCTCTCCAATCCCACTTTTACCAAATTTAGCATCAAGATCTAAAAACTCCAAATTTTTGGGATGCCTTCTAGGTAAAGTTGACTCATCTTAAGTACCATTATTATCAAGATTCATATTGCAAAACAAAGATCTAATAGGAGATACATCAATAACTTTAAGATCTTCATCATTACTTTCATTGAGACTAGAAGAACACGCCTTTATAAAGCTATCTTTCTTAGCACGCAATCTAGCGGTACTTTCCTTGCACTCTTTAATGGAAATTCTCATTGCTTTCAGAGACTCATTGATATCATGATTGGGAGGAGAAGATCTAAGTTTAAGGGAATCAACATCAAGCGAAAGTCTATCAACGTTCCTAGCCAAATCATCAACTTTGAGCAATTTTTCTTCAAGCAAGGCATTACAATTCTTTTGAGAGATCATAAATTCTTTCACACTATTCTCAAAATCAGAGGGCATCTTATTAAAATTACCATAAGAATTATTGTAGGAATTTCCATAATTCTTAGAGGAATTACTAGGGAACGGTCTAGAATTAAAGTTTCCTCTATAAGCATTGTTTCCAAAACTATTCCTACCAACAAAATTCACATCCATAGACTCATTATTATTCTCACTCAAAGTAGACAAAGGCATATCATTTGGATCAAGAGGAGTATTTTTAGTAGCAAACAACTTCATAAGTTCATCCATCTTTCCACTCAAAACATTGATTTCTTCTATAACATGCACTTCTTTACTAGAAGATCTTTCGGTGTGCCATTGAGAATAATTTGCCATAATATTATCAAGAAGTTTTGTAGCATCTCCTAACCTGATTTCCATAAAGGTTCCTCCCGCGGCCGAATAAAAGATTTCTAAAAGCAAAGTTCAAACCGGCATAAAAATTTTGTATGATCATCCATAAATTCAAACCATGAGTAGGGCAATTGCGAATCATCAATTTCATTCTTTCCCAAGATTGGGCAACATGCTCATGATAAAGTTGTTTAAAATTCATAATATCGTTCCTAAGAGTGATAATCTTAGCGGGTGGAAAATACTTAGAGATAAAAGCATCTTTGCACTTGTTCCAAGAATCAATACTATTTTTAGGCAAAGACGAAAACCAAACTTTAGCATGATCTCTAAGTGAAAATGGAAATAACTTCAGTTTAACAATATCATTATCCGTATCTTTCTTCTTTTGCATATCACACAAATCAACAAAGTGGTTTAAATGAGTAGAGGCATCTTCACTAGGAAGGCCGGCGAGTTGATCTTTCATAACAAGATTCATCAAAGCAGTATTGGTTTCACAAGACTCAACATCATTAAGAGGAACAATCGGAGTACTAAGGAAATCATTATTATTGGTATTGGAGAAATCACACAATTTGGTATTATCTTGCGCCATGGCAACAAGTAATCCAGCACACACAAGAAAATAGAAAAAGGCAAGCGAAAGAGAGAGAAGGAGATTGGGAAAGAGAGGGCAAATAAAACGGCAAGGGTGAAGTGGGGGAGAGGAAAACGAGAGGAAAATGGCAAATAATGTAAATGTGAGGGAGATAGGTTTGTGATGGGTACTTGGTATGTCTTGACTTGAGCGAAGACCTCCCGGGCAACGGCGCCAGAAATCCTTCTTGCTACGTCTTGAGCTTGCATTGGTTTTCCTTGAAGTGTAAAGGGTGATGCAGCAATAGTAGCGTAAGTATTTCCCTCAACTTTTGAGAACCAAGGTATCAATCCAGTAGGAGGCTCCTCAAAAGTCCCACGCACCTACACAAACAAACCAAGAACTCGCAACCAACGCAATAAAGGGGTTGTCAATCCCTTCACGGCCACTTGAGAAAGTGAGATCTGATAGAGATAGTATGATAAGATAAATATATTTTTGTTATTTTATAATATAGGTGCAAATAGTAAAGATGAAAATAAAAGTAGATTGGAAGCAAATATGATAAGAGATAGACCCAGGGGCCATAGGTTTCACTAGAGGCTTCTCTCAAGATAGCATAAGTATTGCGGTGAGTGAACAAATTACTGTCGAGCAATTGGTAGAAAAGCGAATAATTATGAGATTATCCAGGCATGATCGTGTATATAGGCATCACGTCCGCAACAAGTAGACCGACTCCTGCCTGCATCTACTACTATTACTCCACACATCGACTGACTCCTGCCTGCATCTAGAGTATTAAGTTCACAAAGAACAGAGTAACGCATTAAGCAAGATGACATGATGTAGAGGGATAAACTCATGCAATATGATATAAACCCCATCTTTTTATCCTCAATGGCAACAATACAATACGTGCCTTGCAACCCTTTCTGTCACTGGGTAAGGACACCGCAAGATTGAACCCAAAGCTAAGCACTTCTCCCATGGCAAGAAAGATCAATCTAGTAGGCCAAACCAAGCTGATAAGTCGAAGAGACTTGCAAAGATAACTCAATCATACATAAAAGAATTCAGAGAAGATTCAAATATTATTCATAGATAAACTTGATCATAAACCCACAATTCATCGGATCTCGACAAACACACCACAAAAAGAGATTACATCGAATAGATCTCCACAAGAGAGGGGGAGAACATTGTATTGAGGTCCAAAAAGAGAGAAAAAGCCATCTAGCTAATAACTATGGACCCGAAGGTGTGTGGTAAACTACTCACAACTCATCGGAAGGGCTATGGTGTTGATGCAGAAGCCCTCCGTGGTCGATTCCCCCTCCGCCATAGCGCCGGCGAAGGCTCCAAGATGGGATCTCGCCGATATAGAAGGTTACGGCGGTGGAAATTGTGTTTCGGTTGCTCCCTGGATGATTTTGCGGTATGTAGGCTTATATAAGAGGAAGAAGTACGTCGGTGGCCGCCCGAGGGGCCCACGAGACAGGGGGCGTGCCCTACCCTCTCGTGGCCGCCTCGGCTGCTTCTTGACTTGCACTCCAAGTCCCCTGGATCATGTTCATTCCAAAAATCACGCTTCCGAAGGTTTCATTCCGTTTGGACTCCGTTTGATATTCTTTTCTTTGAAATACTGAAATAGGCAAAAAAAAACAGCAATACGGGCTGGGCCTCCGGTTAGTAGGTTAGTCCCAAAAATGATAATAATGTGTAAAATAAAGCCCATAAACATCCAAAAGGGGTAATATAATAGCATGGAACAATAAAAAATTATAGATACGTTGGAGACGTATCAGGACGACGGGAGCCGGAACGGGAGCGGGGACAGGCACGGCGTCTTCCTGCAAGGCAAGTTCAAGCTCGTCCCAAAGTGCCTTATGTTCTTGAGACTTCGGCTGGGTGTCTTCCTCAGGAAACTGGAAGACTAAGGGCAGGCCATCATGATGCGGCATGGCGTACGTTTAGGTCAGGCTGGTTGGAGGTAGATGACAGGAGAATCGGATAGGAAGAGAGAAGATTGTAGCGATACCGGGTATTGCGGGGTTGATTTTAAACTGCGGCGCCGGATACATTAAAAGTGGGAGAAGTTGGGATGAAGGTGGGCGGCGAAGCCTGGTCAAAGGGCTCGCCTCCCAGTGAGCTTGCACAGCGGTCTGCTCGCACGCCTCCCTGTCAGCCGGCACAACGGTCTGCTTGCACGCCTCCCTTCAACTCACACGCTTGCTCGGACGGCACCTGCCGATGATAAGCGGGACTCGTGGTGGCACGTAAACGCCCACGGTTTTAACAGTGAAAGCGTTCGCCCTAACGTGATAGGTATTTGTTCCAAAATACCTTGGTTCTTCATTTGTGCAACTTGTCATAAGCAGCTTGTCTCAAATTGAAGAAAAAAAATTACGAAGGAATATTTGTGCCATATCACGTGACCATGTTCAGTTTCATGAATTTATGGTCACTTTTGAATTTTCTAAAATTTAAAATCCAGGATTCGAAACAATATCATAACCTGCATCATGCAATAAATTTTCAAGCCATACATATGTCCTATTGTATTTCTTAAGAAAGGATTTGGTCAAATATTTTGCTTAGTTAGACTACAGACAAGTTATATATATAGAGTAAAAGGATAATCCCTCCGTACCAGTAAACGGCCTCAATTAACTCAAGTACTAGGCACGAATAAACGGCCTCAATTCTGTGCTCATCCTGGTGTAGTAGTAGTAGTACTAGGTAATGCAGTTCACGGGTGACCTTGGGGAGCAGCGACCGAGGGAATTGAACTATGCTCGGCATGGTAGGTAACATTGTATAGTTACTAAACCATCCCTCCATTGTTCATCGGTAGCCATTATGGACCGGGGACATGAGGGGATTTTCCTAGGGCTGGAATTCTAGCCGCCAGATATTTCGACTCGAAATGCGGAGGCTCGACTGGTTGGGATTGCCTAATGTGCGTACCATGCAAGCCACCAGAAGGACACGAGCCCAGTTTTTTTTAGGATCAACACGAGCCAAGGTCTGGCAGGTACGCCGTTGGGTCCTACCACTCGAGAATACGAAAGGAATCTTTTAAATTGCCGAACGAATCTATGTGTATTACAATGCCCGTATTTTCCTAGCAAATACTAATCTCAACGTGGTAATTGATTTATGACGAGTTCTTGAATTAGAGTGAGTTTGTGATATAGTGATCTCAACGTGGATTTAACATTTCATGGTATGCCTAGTAAGTTTTTCGTTGCAAATTCAAATTTAAAAGATGAACAATATGGAGGTGAGAAAACTTTGTATGTGCACACACACACACACGAACACAACAACAATCGAATAAGTATAGTGCATCTATTTTTCCAAAGCATGCATGTATGACACGGATTCAAAAATACTCCTTTTGTTCCTAAATATTAGTCTTTTAGAGATTTCAACAAGTGCCTACATACGGAGCAAAATGAGTGAATCTACACTCTAAAATATGTCTATATACATCCGTATGTGCCAGTCCATTTGAAATCTCTAAAACGACTAATATTTAGGAATGAAGGGAGTAAAATGTAAGACATGCATGGTTCTCAATTCCATATTTAAGATGAACAGGAAAGTGAAACATGAATATTAAGTCTAGTACTACAGTACATGCAAATGTTTTGTTTAGGCGGAGCTATGTAGATTGTTGAGGGTTAACCCCTCGACCTTAGATAAAATTGTGAAGCTCTGTTTAGGGTTGTTTAGATTATATTTGTCCCCACCCTCCCAAAAACTGATTGGTTATGCACCCCCACCCCTCCTCCCCGGGAGAATATCATGTGCCCCCATACCTTAGATGCTATATGCCGATACGAGTTGCTTGGAGCTTGTAGATCCGAGATATAGCAGCTCACATGATGTCTTAATATTTTTATAGGAAACCTTGATGAGTTTGAGAATTGCACACAATTTGTACAAAAACTACTCAGATGCCCTTGGATCCCATATCCAATGACCTCGAAGCTCGTATCACCGTAGCATCTAAGATGAAGGAAGACATCATATTCTCCTGTATGTAAGAATATCATGTGCTACCACACCTTAGATGATTTGGTGATACAAGCTCTTCGAAGCCGTTGGATTTGTGACCCAACAACTCCTCAGTGGTTCGAATTATTTTTTGCAGAAAAGCCCCCAAAGAGTTCGGCCACCGCTTACAAGCGCAAAGACTGCTCAGATGCCATTGGATCTCAGATCAAACGACCTCGAAGCTCGTATCACCGTAGCATCCAAGCTGCGAGAGCACCTTATGTTTTCTCGCACGGGAGAATATGAGGTGCTCCCGCACCGTAGATTCTATGGTGATACGAGTTCACGGAGATCTAACGGCCCACAGTAGGAGGTTTGAATGTTTTTGCAATATACGGCTGAGAGAGTTTGGGAATCGCACAGAAAGTACAAGTACTATGCATGTGCCATCTGCTCACTGATCATACGACCTAGATGCTCGTATCACCATAGCGGGTAATTAAGCTACGGGGAGCACCTAATATGAGCAACGGGGAGCCGTTGGATCCAAGATGCAGCGGCACACACGATGTCTGAATGTTCTATTTGCAAAAAAACCTTTGGAGAGTTTGGAAATTACGCATAATTACAAGGACTACTCCCAAGCCATTGGATATCACTTCCAACGATGTAAAAACTCGTATCACCATAGCATCTAAGCTGCGGGGTGGATGTGATATTCTATGCCGCTATCATTTTTGCTCGTAAACTTGCAAAATATGTGTAACTCGTGCCGTTACTTGTCTAACCGCGCAAAGTGTTTGTTCAAAAAACCATCCTACACTGAAATATCGGAACAACACACGAGGGTCCCACTTGTCATTAATCAAATTTGGACCTAAAACTAACAAATCTGAAAGACGAGATTCGAACTGGCAACCTGGACTACAAAACGTAAGTCAATAGCCTGAAACAACAACGGGTTGTTGGTTTTGTCCCATAACTTGATTTTATATAGTATTCCGTTGAGTAGAGTAGAGGGAGTGCGTCGTCAACACGTGCATGACCGTTGACTCACTTACTGGTGGGTCCTAGGTCTGCGATCTCTCTCTCCTCTCCATTGTCTAACCTTTGCACGGGCACACACAAAGAGCTGCGTTAGCTTGACATAGTGTTATTATAACTAAAAAAAGCATGGAAAATAGAAGAATCGCCTACAACAAGAGAAGTTGTGGCTGGTCAAGACGGAGCTAACCACACCTATCCTCAGTGCCACGTTAGCATGATGAAGCTGTGTGTCTAGTGGGGTGTTTTCGACCGACTGGATGGGTCCCGAGGTTGAACCATAGGTACTACGTCTGATACAGTATATTTTTACATGCACATTTTTCCTCCGTGCCGAGATGTGGCACACCCTACCGCGTGGTTTCGGGGTCCTCCCGAGTGGTGCATGCATATATTCTTCCTGACATGGGATGCCCTACCACGCGTTTTCTGGATCCTCCTCGGTCGTAGCACCAAAGCAAGTAAATGAGTCATCAAATCAAGAAAGACCACATTTCCCACCGAGTACATCAGTGGAGCATGGTGGCTAGCTAGTTGGGCTAGTTCGACCAATGAGCTAGGACACCACCACATTTGTTTTTTCACCCCTTTTTTTATCTCCTTGTCGGCAGGTAAATTTAAATATCCACCGTGGTGTTGCTCTGGTGTTTGGGTGTGGCAAGACTTTTAATTTTTTGATTGACAGGAGTAGGCACGACAGGATTTTTAATTTTTTGATTCATAGGAGCAGGCGCGGTGGCAATTAGTCATGATGACTCCGCCTGTAAAACCCACTGCTCCCTGATGTGAGAAGTCGTCGGCTGGTGTTTTGTCATGGTGAAAACCAAAAGATTCCCTGCTCCTCGGCTGGCTCCCTTCGCCTTCCCGTAGGTTGCATTGCCTTTCAGCCATTTCGCCCCCTTTGCTTCCTCTCCCCATTGCTTCTACCTGGTGCCATGGCGGAGCAGCAGATGACGGATTCTGAGGTGAGGCGCCTGACACAGGAGCTCCAGGCCAAGGATGCGGAGCTCAGGGCCAAGGACGTGGAGCTCCATGAGCTCAAGGAGGAGAGGAGTGCCATGCTCCTCCGTTATGTGCGGGAGTTCATGGAGCTTCAAAAGCGGCGGGCATCCACCACAAAGATGCTCGAGGCGTCGGCGTGTTGCTACAAAAAGCAGGAGATACGATAGGCCGCCAGGGGAGCTGGCTGGAGCGTGAGCGGGCCGATCGTGACGAGGTCCAGGATCGCCTCAGCAACTTGGTGAACCAAGTTGCCACACACATGTTGCGGCTGCATGATCCCTACCGTCGTGCCAGCGCGACCATGCCGACCATCGGGCTAAACCTGTTCAACCACCCGGTCGACTTCATCGAGCTGCGGCTTCCTGGCCTGGTCTCCTTCTTCACCTATATCTCCAAGGAGCCGAGCCGTCTCCACGCGATGGTGGGGGCGCAGCTGGACAAGGAGGGGTTGCAGGCTGCCGTCGCCGTTGCCCGGCGAATCCTTTTAGGGCTTCGTCACCAGAATCCATTCGTGCCATTGGACGCCATCTTTGACGAGTTGGCTCTCGTCGACTAGGAGCGGGCTCTACAGGAGGTTGCACCCTACATCACCAGTGTCATGCGCCTTGAGAAGCAGAGGGACTTCGGTGGTGTTTAGGCACCTTCTGCATGGGCATGTCCATGTCTCGACACAACATGACCGTTGGATCAAACTCAGATGGTGCAGATCAGTCACTATAGCACAAAGCGTGTGTGGGTTTTTGGTTGCATTCTCATCTCAATATAGTTGTTCCCTTTTCGTGCATTTGTGTTAACCTACTTGTGTGGACTCATGCACCCTTCATGCACTCTGCCAAACACCCAAAAGTGGGTCGAGAAGGGAAATTTTACTCCCATCCCGTGCACCCTTCATACACCCTTCCTAACACTGATTCGTGCTTCATATGGTTCATGTTTCGTGGAGTACTGTAGCACCGTACTCTCCATGTGTTGTAGACCTAGTACTGTTAACATTGATCTCACCGTTCATTCTTGACCAGACAGTCGAAAAAGCGGTACTATGTTACTACATTACTGTTCATATACTTGACATGCGCATAACATCATTTGTTATCGTCATATCTTACTACACTAGCAACAATATTATGTAGTACTGACGTATGAACCACTCCACATGCCTAGTAGTAGGAGCACTGTGTATGTTCAAGTGGCTGCCGTGTTTCTCACTCCTCCGTCGTAGGAGTGGAAACGCTTGCTATAATCATATTTTTCTTCAAAAAAACAGTGGACACGCTCTACCGTGTGGATCCTCCTCCAGCCATGCACTAAATTACTCACTTTTGCCGATGTGTGGGACAGCCAGCATCGGGGGCCAGCAGCCATGCACTAAATTACTCCGTAGTAGAGTGACGGTAGACTACCCCGATCGAAGCTCCACAGTAATGCCCAATGAGCCATCAAATCACAAAACCCCCTCCTTTCTAGCAGTAAGTTGGACGGACAAAGCAACCATCATTCCACTTTTCTCTCTCTCAGCTTCCTCTCTTGAAGAAAACCCCTAGCCGCTTCGCTTCTCCCTCATCTTGTTCCTCATTTCACTCTTCTCTCTCAGCTTTCTCTCTTAGATGGACGCTGGACCACCGGCCGACGTGATGTCTATGGCTCTGGCCAAAACTGCCGAGGCTCATGGTACAAAGAAGCGCAACCACCCTGCCGAGACTACCATATACAAGCTCAAAGACTTCGCCCTGTCCAAGCCCCCCTCTCCGGGATCCCTCATTAAGCAAGTCCAGGTAATATCTCTTCTTGACGATATTTTTCTCGATCTTGATCACGTTTTTTCATCTAACACGCAGTACTAGTACTAGTAGTACAACTTTCTGGGTGATCTTGCATGTGATTTTAGTGTGCCAAGTGACGGTTCTAAATTCCTCTTTTGACCAAAACATGCGAGAGGTTGACACTGATGTCTTATAGATTACTTTGAACTACTCCCTCTGTCCCAAAATTCTTGTCTTAGATTTGTCTAGATATGGATGTATCTAATAATAAAATGTGACTTGATACATCCGTATCTAGAGAAATCTAAGACAAGAATTTTGGGACGGAGGGAGTACTTTATGAACAACAATGCTAACTATGAAGAGGGTATATTTGCCTCAGTAACTTGTGTTATGGATATTGCAAGTAATCCCTCTGCTCTCATGCTTTTGAAGACATGTTCTAGTATCTTTGTTCACTCATTTCTGTGTGTATATGTAGTCATATATGGAGTATAATATCGAAAATCATCTTATATTTTTGAACGGAGCTAGTAATAAAATATGGTTTCTATTTGAATGAGAACTAGGTCTGCGGTGGAGATGAAGTTCTCAAAGTCATGACGTGTGAACTGGAAGACCTGAGGATGAGTTCTACTTCTAACTATCTAGCTGCTGTGTCCTTGTTGCCACGTGTCCTGAACTAGTGTTTTCCTGTAGCATTTTTGCCAGGCGTGTTCTCGAGGTTGTACTTGACCACAACAATTTCCTGCCTGTGCCTTCGATTACGAAGGGTGTGGTTCTTGTAAAGCTTCCCAACAAATCTGATGCGGCCTGTCTTCATCATCATGTTTATGAGTGGAAAGACCACTCAGTTAGGTTCTCCAAGGTTGACGAGATGGTGATGGTGCAGGTAGGCATCTCTCATGAAGTCCACGGCCTAGTCAGTTATGCGGGGTTCATCCCGTAGGTCGGTGGCAAGAAATAGTCTGCAAAGTTTAATTAGTGCAACTTTACTTGTCTATAGTAAGTAATATTGTTCAGTACTTGATTTGTGTTTGTGAAACCTATATTGTTTATTACTACCGCTTTTGGTGTGTGGTGTGTCCTGAGAACAGTCTATGCTAATGCCTGTCCACTCAATTCATTCTGTATATTTTGAAGTATCTAGATCATCTTTTTTGTGAGGACGGTTTATCAATTATGGTTACACTCCAATATCTGTATGCATTGCAGGGTTTATCGCACCCACCAGGATTTACAGTCCCATGGATGTTCGGTCCATACGATTTTTCCAGACCTTTGTACTGTCCTGCTTGTGGGAGTAGGCGGGGGCCCTGCATGCCACCCGTAGTTGGACAATCAATCTTCTGTTTAGTACTTCAACATAGTGATTTCCTAGTAAGGATTCACTCGTGTCACATCAAGTAAATCTTATTGATACACTGTCTAAATCTTATTGATTTAATGTCATGTTTTCTTTCTTTTCCTGCAATTTTATGATGCAGGTTTTGCCATGTGACATTCTTCACAAAATAAACTGTTTGGTTTTCTCTAAGATGGCTATTTTTGCAGGTTTCACTTCTTATGTCGTGTCAGTAACGAAGGCACTGTCCATCACTTATATTACTGGAAAAAATTGGATCAGTCTATTGTCTGAGTACAAGCTGAATCCCTATGATGAACTGCAGTTTGGTTTAACAAAAACGCCACAATTAGTCCTTCTCGCGTTTAAAAGAAATGAATAAAAAACTGGATTACAGTCACACAGCCTAGTCAAGTTAGAAAGCTGATCATAGCAGACTAGACACGATCGCCGATGTCTCGCAATCGCTGCCACCTTCAGCAACGGATCGAGCACCGGTAGTTGCTCTATCACTGACAGCGGCAACAACTCAGTCTGATCCAACTGAGGATTGGGCACTGACCGTGTCAGGGGATCAGGCGGATCTACTAGAGGATCGGGCATCGACACCGGCACCTGCTCCGGCTCCGGCACCGGCTCTACAAGGAGCACCATCTCCGGCAGCAGCAGCGGCACTACTAGTCGCATCGGCACGGGCACCAGCAATGGCTTCCGCACCTGCACCAGCACTCGGACTTGCATCTGCTCCGGCCCGTGCAGTGGCAACTGAACAAGCAGTTGCACCGGCAATAGACTGGGCTGTAGTTCACACTTCATATACCAAAGTCCTTACAAAAACCGACATGTCCACCTTCTTGGTAAGCATTGGCCGCCCAAGTGCTTCGTTCTTTTTTCTTTCCATGTTGTTTCACATGATTCATTGTGTTGATCTAACTATTTGTGTATGTCTTCTTGTTTGCAAACAGGGAATTTCTAGAGCAACGAGTGAGTCGTTCAACAATCCGGGTGACCGTGGCCAAGTTTCTCTTACCATGTGCAGCCTTGGTATGAATGAACCTGCTCAATATACCGTAAGTACAAAGGATGGTCGCATGATGATTGATTCTAAAGGATGGTCAAGGTTCAAATCTAAATCATATCTTGCGGTAGAAGATGATGTCAAAATCGAACTTTCTCGGCAAGGAGAGCTGGTCCAAATCAACTTTGAAATTCTTCAGTAGGACGCCACTGCCGAACTAATCTATCCTCCGAAATAATCTGGCATGGTGAAACAAGTGTCCTGTGTGTATAAGTTGTACGACAGTATTATTTATCACATGGTATATCGTTGATAGAATTGCAACTCTCATTGTTGGTTAGGAGTTGTAATTCGATTTCATTCCAACAGCTGTCGTGCTTTATTTAATTTTGTGTATTCACCTTGCGACATCATCTAAAACCAGCGCCGTACCGATTGCTTGCAATATGAAAAGCACTAAGGTAGAACACATGGGCCCTGAAGCATGCAGGGTGGGCCTGCGGCCCAAAGTCCAGAACCATGAGCTTGTCCGAGTATTATATTCTCAACTGAACCGCCATAATGCCCGTGCGTTGCATGTAACATCAAGATGCATCTGTATGAGTATTTTATCTTGTGAGAGAAAAGAATGAACGAGGGAAGGCCTTATTTGCAAATGTGGAGAGGTGTGTGGGTACCTTTTTGCTTGCCATAGTTTCCTTCCTATATCCATCAGATATAAATCGGACAGCCTATATTGCAGGATGGCAGGCACACCATCATCACCAACTCATCTATAATGTGTTAAAAACAACTCTGTTTTTTATAATTATATATGTTATATGTATTCCCCTTAATTTTTCTCATGTATAAAGTTGTTATATAAAAGATTTTTACATTTATTTACAGAGGGAGTATCTCTCTGCCAAAATATATTTAACTAGTTACTCCTGTCTTTCTACTTCCCTTCGCTGATATGTGGAGCATCCGGCAACGGGGTCCACGTGCCATATGCACCAAGTTAGAGTGCACAACTGCACGGTAGACACACCCCGGTCGTAGCGCCGCAGTAATGCCCAATGAGCCTTCAAATCACAACCCCCCCTTCCAGCTTTAGCAGTAAGCTAGACGGACGAAGCGGCAATATTTCACTGGGCCTGAATCTCCTTCTCCCTCGTCTGCTTGTTCAGAGAAAACCCCCTCTCGACGATCCATAGGGTTTTTTCATGGAGAACCAGGTACGAATTCTTCATCCATCCCCGATAAATCCAAGTCCCTTAGTCGCGGGTAATCCTAGGATGGCAACCGCCGCTGTTGATGCATTTTTCTTCCTACTGAATCTAGTGTGTTTCATTTGTAGTGCCCAAAGTGCGAGGACCCTACAGGTTTCTGCGCCCTCGGCGAGATGCCACACTTGTTCCTTCTCATCCTAACACAGGATTTTAAAATGTGCACATTATGTTCCTACAATCCTCTTTTCTATTCGAGAGGGTGGGGTTCTTTGAACATGCTGTCGACTAATTTGGAAATTTGGATTGCTATATTTGGATAAAAGGTACTACTAGTATGATGGTCAACACGGACGTGAGGGAGGAAAATTATTTCTAGATTTGGATAGGGAATACATTGTGTTCTCATATTATTTTTCTAGTAGTGCATTATTTGCTCTGCGACAACACATGAACTCAAGATGCTCGGCCTTGCCATAACTGAATACACCAGTTTCATGGTCATAGTGAAGACAAGCCATGGATATAAGTTCCAAGTTGGGTTCATGAACCAAGAATATCACTGCTTTTTTATGGCCGAACTTGGATAAACTTTCTCAAGTGTTACAGACTGAAAGTTGGCGCACGAATGTTGATGGAAATAGCAGAACCTGGTCTCATCTTCACTGCAATCTTCCACCCCGACGTCATTCCAATTGTTCATCCATGTTAGTTTTGTATATGGTTCTTGCTTGTTGCCTCGATTACTTCTTAATCCACCTATTCTGTCTAACTAATCACAATTTAACTTTAGAAGTAGCAACGAATCTCTCACGAAGATGCTACTTCTAACTAATATTTTCTTATAATTGGTGGCACGTGTAGGTTTTTTCAGAGTTAAGCAGGCTGCTCGTTTGTTATTCTGTAAGAACTCGGCTGTTACTGATGGCACTGAAGTTGACTGGGACGACATCCACAAGTTCCTACACTTTATTGATCGTCTTGAGGTCCTTGTGGGGCGTTTCAATGGTGGAAGGCCACGTGGGATATGTGTGCCACTGCTGCACTCGTTGAACATGTCCAACTGTGTCGAGAAACTTATTGTACGAGCTGTTTTCTGTTATATATGTTGTTCATAAACTGTTGCTTATACACAGTTTTACAGCTGTGATCTTCTTGAAACAGAAACTGCCCAGTTGTATTGTTCCTATACAAATGCCTGACCATGGTCGGGTCAGACTTGCGCTTGGTCACAACATGATGTTTATGTCGACCTACTCCATTCCCCTTGGAGGTGAAAAGATACTTATTCATGGGTTGTCTCAAATAATGATGGCCCGTCCATCTTGGAGAATAGGACAGAAGATTATGTTCCTGCTTTTCCATGGCTCCAAAGCAAATATCCTGTTTATTGACCACATTGCGAGATGAAGCTGCTTTCAGAAGGTTGTGGATGCGCGGGGTGGCGCCTAGGCCTTGTCCTGGGGCTTGGCGGCCTCACCCTTGGTTAACTGTAGGCAAAGTAGCACTGTTCGAGGCATGCTTTGTATGGTTGAACCTGTATAAGTACTCATACTGCTTTCAGCTATGGTTGTTAAGTGCCCCTGCTATTTTCGATTAAGGTTGTTAAGTACTCCTGCTACTTTTACAGTTTGTCGTGTTTCTTCAGTCCTGCCTCCAGCCACCAAAACCAAACCAGCGCCGGCGGGGCCCCCGCTTCCACCGCCCACAGCTGGCTGCGCCTCAGCGCACGCATCGCCGCCCCATCGTCTCCTAAATCATGAACACCGATGTCCGAGGCCTCGCTGTCGTCCTCCGCACGCTTTGGTGCGCTCGCGCGGCGCCACCCTCTCGTGTTGTCCACATGGTCAAGAAACAAGAGGAATCGACAGAAGTATGTGGAGAGGATGATAGTAGGGTCCCACCATGTCAGCGTATGGAAAAAGAAAATGCTTCCTCCTAGTGGTTTCCTGACATCTGGGACCCACAACATTGAGCGTATATAGCCAATAGACTAGAGAACAGCACAAGATCGGCTAACACCTGGGACGTAGCTGCTCAAGTAGTATTTTTTTGCTATTTTTGAGACAAAGCAGGGTTTGAACTGGGATGTGGCCCGTCTAGCCTAGGCTAATATTTTATGTTCACCATGTGACCAGCCCAGCTATTTTTTTCTTTGTTAAAATGAGCCCAGTTTATTTTTCTTGAAGAATACCCAATCCAGGCCTACTTATTTTTCTATGCCCTAATGGGCTGCAACTCTTTCAAGACGCCTGCAAATCTTAAAGGTAGTATGAAATAGGTTGTAAATATAAAAATAGATGATAAATTGGCAATTACTTTATAATTTCTGAATTTTTTCACATCTTCAGATTCCTATTTCACCGGGATTTTACCTAATTTAAATATATCTTCAAAGTACTTTAAATCTGGCTTGACATTTCAGTATTAAAAATAGTTTGGAACCCACAGAAATATGCAAAATTTCGTTTAAATTTTTTACCCTGGCCCTGGCCAACAAAAAAACGGACTGCAATAAATTGCATAAGAAGTTGCAATGAGCTATATATTAATTATTAAAAAAGAGGGAATGGTCTGACTTGTGGGCCTATTAAGTTGACGCGTATGCAAGATTTTTTTAGTTATTATATACGTCAATAAACGATTCTAGCAGACGTAACCGTTGGATGTTAATCCAATGGCTGTCGTGTTTCTTCAATCTCTGATCTTCTTGCTGCGGCTGGCAAAACCAGCGGTGGTGGGACCGCCTGCTCCCGCCTCCCCGTGGCCGGCTGTGCTACCACGCAGGCCTCACCGCCCCCTACTACTCCCATCGCTGGCCAGGGCATCCCTATATTCACCCACACCCCCTATTATTCTGCGATCATGACAACCTCACACCATAGCCGAACCAGTGAACCCTCGTACTCCTCTCCGCGCGGGCTTCCACTGACGCGTCTTCCCCGGCTCTACGTCGTCCACTGCCCTGGTGCTCTCGGCACGGCGTGGTCAACATGGTCAAGGAACGACTTCCATTGGAAGAGTACTGTACGTGGAGAGGCTGACAGCTGGGTCCACGGCGGCCGCAAGGAAGTGCCTCCTTATTACACGCGAAATAATTATTCCTCCACCTGACAGTAGGGACCCACCGGACGGGCCACCGTATTTCGCAAAAAAAAATTCCCCCTGACTGCTGGGACCCACCTGCTACATCTTCGCACGCAAGAAAGTGCGTCCATATTACGGGTAAAAATTGATTCGCCCCCCTGACTGCTGGGACCCACCAGCTACATCTTCGCATGCAAGGAAGTGTCTGATAGTCGGGACCCACCTGGTCGAAGCGTACGTACCGTTGTCATTCTATTGGCGAAAGTGTACGTACATACTGGTCGATGTAGAGGCGCGCACGTGTCGTAGTAGAGGCACACACATGTCATAGTAGAGGCGGACACGTAACTTGTACACGTATTACAGCGGCCAGGGTGCAAGAAAGAAAATACGGCCACATACATACATACGGGCGAGGTCTCGAACGCCTACTCACGCATACGGACGGCCAGGGCTCGTGTACATGGCTGGGTCAGACAGAGAAACTGCGTCATCGTCGTGTTCATGGGGATCCAGCCGGCTTGGTCGGAACGGAATGCATTATCGTGTTCATCTGGAGGGCTTGGACAGAACAACCGATAGAAACGAGGCCTGGCATACCACAGAACAGAGCAAACAGCCTTGTGTTTGACTGGTCACGGTCGAAACGGGATCCTGTTCATAGGGAGCAGTGTGGCGTACCTCAAAACGGAGGAAACAGACTTCTGTTGGTCCTCCTATGGTCGAAACGGGGTCCTGTTGATCGGGAGGGGTGTGGCGTACCGCAAAACGGAGGAAACAGATTTATGTTGGAGCGCTACGGTCGAAATAGGGGTCCTGTTCATCGGGAGGGGTGTGGCGTACCGCAAAACGGGACTCCATGGGATACTGTTCATCTCCACCGTCAACCTCCTCCAGCCTCCACGGGCTACTGTTCATCCACCATTGACCTCCTCCAGCCTCCACCAGCGACTATTCATCCACAGGCTCCTGTTCATCCAGCCTCCACCGCGCGCCACTCCACCGACAACTGTTCAACCAGCCCTCTCCATGGGCTACTGTTCAACCACCCCTCCACGAGCTACTATTCATCCAGAGCTCCACCGGCTACTGTTCAACCAGCCCTCCATGGGGTCGTCCTGTTCATCCAGCCCTCCATGGGGTGCTATTCATCCAGCCCCAACCGGCTCGATCGTGGTCCTGTTCATCCAGAGGCAACACCACGGGATCATGTTCATCTACCCCCACCGGGAACTGTGAAGGAAATATGCCCTAGAGGCAATAATAAAGTTATTATTTATTTCCTTATTTCATGATAAATGTTTATTATTCATGATAGATTTGTATTAACCGAAAACATAATACATGTGTGAATACATAGACAAAAATAGTGTCACTAGTATGCCTCTACTTGACTAGCTCATTGATAAAAGATGGTTGAGTTTCCTAACCATGGATATATGTTATCATTTGATCAGTGGGATCACATCATTAGAAGAATGATGTGATTGACTTGACCCATTCCGTTAGCTTAGCACTTGATCATTTAGTATGTTGCTATTGCTTTCTTCATGACTTATACATGTTCCTATGACTATGAGATTATGCAACTCCCTTTTACCGGAGGAACACTTTGTGTGCTACCAAATGTCACAACGTAACTGGGTGATTATAAAGGAGCTCTACAGGTGTCTCCGAAGGTACACGTTGAGTTGGCGTATTTCGAGATTAGGATTTGTCACTCTGATTGTCGGAGAGGTATCTCTGGGCCCTCTCAGTAATGCACATCACTATAAGCCTTGCAAGCAATGTAGCTAATGAGTTAGTTGCGGGATGATGCATTACAAAACGAGTAAAGAGACTTGCTGGTAACGAGATTGAACTAGGTATTGAGATACTGACGATCGAATCTCGGGCAAGTAACATACCGATGACAAAGGGAACAACGTATGTTGTTATGTGGTTTGACCGATAAAGATCTTCGTGGAATATGTAGGAGCCAATATGAGCATCCAGATTCCTCTATTGGTTATTGACCGGAGACGTGTCTCGGTCATGTCTACATAGTTCTCGAACCCGTTGGGTCCGCACGCTTAAAGTTCGATGACGGTTATATTATGAGATTATGTATTTTGATGTACCGAAGGTAGTTCGGAGTCCCGGATGAGATCGCGGACATGACGGGGAGTCTTGAAATGGTCGAGATGTAAAGATCGATATATTGGACGACGATATTCGGACTTCGAAAAGGTTCCAAGTGATTCGGGTATTTTTCGGAGTATCGGAGAGTTAGGGAATTGGCCTAGGAGAAGTATTGGGCCTTATTGGGCCATACGTGAAAGAGAGAGGGGCTGCCTAGGGCAGCCCCCCCCCCCCCAAGGCCTAGTCCGAATTGGATAAGGGGGAGGGGCTGCGCCCCCTCCTTCCTTCCCTTCTCTCTTCCCCTTCCTTCTCTCCTACTCCTACAAGGAAAGGATGAGTCCTACTCCCGGTGGGAGTAGGACTCCCCCTTGGCACGCCCTCCTCCTTGGCCGGCCGCCTCCCCCCTAGGTCCTTTATATACGGGGGCAGGGGGCACCCTAGAGACACAATAATTGATCCTTGACATCTTTTTCCCGTGTGCGGTGCCCCCTCCACAATAATCCACCTCGATAATATCGTAGCAGTGGTTAGGTGAAGCCCTGCATCGGTAGAACATCATCATCGTCACCACGCCGTCGTGCTGACGGAACTCTCCCTCAAAGCTCGGCTAGATCGGAGTTCGAGGGACGTCATCGAGCTGAACGTGTGCTGAACTCGGAGGTGCCGTGCGTTTGGTACTTGATCGGTCAGACCGTGAAGACGTACGACTACATCAACTGTGTTGTGCTAACGCTTCTGCTTTCGGTCTACGAGGGTACGTGGACAACACTCTCCCCTCTCATTGCTATGCATCACCATGATCTTGCGTGTGTGTAGGAAAATTTTGAAATTACTAGGTTCCCCAATAGTGGCATCCGAGCCAGGTTTTATGCGTATATGTTATATGCACAAGTAGAACACAAGTGAGTTGTCGGTGATACAAGTCATACTGCTTACCAGCATGTCATACTTTGGTTCGGCTGTATTGTTGGATGAAGCAGCCCAGGCCGACATTACGCGTACGCTTACGCGAGACTGGTTCTACCGATGTGCTTTGCACATAGGTGGCTGGCGGGTGTCAGTTTCTCCAACTTTAGTTGAACCGAGTGTGGCTACGCCCGGTCCTTGAGAAGGTTAAAACAACACTAACTTGACGAACTATCGTTGTGGTTTTGATGCATAGGTAAGAACGGTTCTTGCTTAGCCCGTAGCAGCCACGTAAAACTTGCAACAACAAAGTAGAGGACGTCTAACTTGTTTTTGCAGGGCATGTTGTGATGTGATATGGTTAAGACGTTATGAGATATAAGTTGTTGTATGAGATGATCATGTTTTGTTGAAATTACCGGCAACTGGCAGAAGCCTTATGGTTGTCTCTTTATTGCATAAGATGCAAGCACCAAATAATTGTTTTACTTTATCACTATGCGATAGCAATAGTTGCAAGAGCAATAGTTGGCGAGACGACCATGTGACGATACATTGATATAGATCAAGATGATGGAGATCATGGTGTCATGCCGGTGATGATGGAGATCATGACAGTACTTTGGAGATGGAGATCAAAGGCGCAAGATGATGATGGCCATATCATGTCACATATTTTGATTGCATATGATGTTTATCTTTTATACATCTTATTTCGCTTAGTTCGGCGGTAGCTTTATAAGATGACCTCTCACTAAATTTCAAGGTATAAGTATTCTCCCTGAGTATGCACCATTGCGAAAGTTCTTCGTGCTGAGACACCACGCGATGATCAGGTGTGATAGGCTCTATGTTTAAATACAACGGGTGCAAAACATTTGCACACGTGGAATACTCAGGTTAAACTTGACGAGCCTAGCATATACAAATATGGCCTCGGAACACTGAGACCGAAAGGTCGAGCGTGAATCATATAGTAGATATGATCAACATAGTGATGTTAACCATTGAAAAGTACTCCATCTCACGTGATGATCGGACATGGTTTAGTTGATTTGGATCACGTGATCATTTAGATGATTAGAGGGATGTCTATCTAAGTGGGAGTTCTTAAGTAATATGATTAATTGAACTTTAATTTATCATGAACTTAGTCCTGGTAGTATTTTTCAAATTATGTTGTAGATCAATAGCGTGCGTTGTTGCTTTCATATGTTTATTTTTGATATGTTCCTAGAGAAAACTGTGTTGAAAGATGTTAGTAGAAATGATGCGGATTGGATCCGTAATCTAAGGATTGTCCTCATTGCTGCACAGAGGAATTATGTCCTTGATGCACCGCTAGGTGACAGACCTATTGCAGGAGCAGATGCAAATGTTATGAACGTTTGGCTAGCTCAATATGATGGCTACTTGATAGTTTAGTGCACCATGCTTAACGGCTTAGAATCGGGACTTCAAAGATGTTTTTGAACGTCATGGACCATATGAGATGTTCCAAGAGTTGAAGTTAATATTTCAGGAAAATAGCCGAGTTAAGAGATATGAAGTCTCCAACAAGTTCTATAGCTAAAAGCTGGAGGAGAATTGCTCAATTAGTGAGCATGTGCTCGAAATGTCTGAGTTCTACAATCGCTTGAATCAAGTGGGAGTTAATCTTCCAGATAAGATAGTGATTGACAGAATTCTCTAGTCACCATCACCAAGTTAGTAGAACTTCATGATGAACTATAGTATGCAAAGGATGACAAAAACGATTCCCGAGCTCTTCGTGATACTGAAATCAATGAGGATAGAAATCAAGAAAGAACATCAAGTGTTGATGATTGACAAGGTCACTAGTTTCAAGAAAAGGGCAAAGGGAAAGAAAGGCAAACTTCAAGTAGAATGGCCGGCAAGTTGTCACTCCCGTGAAGAAGCCCAAAGCTGGACCAAAGCCTGAAACTAAGTGCTTCTACTGCAAAGGAAATGGTCACTGGAAGCGGAAATACCCTGAATATTTGGTGGATAAGTAGGAAGGCGAAGTGAACAAGGGTATATTTGATATACATGTTATTGATGTGTACCTTGCTAGTGTTTATAGTAGCCCCTGAGTATTTGATACTTGTTCGGTTGCTAAGATTAGTAACTTGAAACAGGAGTTACAGAATAAACAGAGACTAGTTGAAGGGGAAGTGACGATGAGTGTTGGAAGTAGTTCCAAGATTGATATGATCATCATCGCAGACTCCCTGTACTTTCGGGATTAGTGTTAAACCTAAATAAATGTTATTTGGCATTTGCATTGAGCATTAATATGATTTGATCATGTTTATTGCAATACGATTATTCATTTAAAATGAGAGAATAATTGTTGTTCTGTTTACATGAATAAAACCTTCAATGGTCATACACCCAATGAAAATAGTTTGTTGGATCTCGATCGTAGTGATACACATATTCATAAATATTGATGCCGAAAGATGCAAAGTTAATAATGATAGTGCAACTTATTTGTGGCACTGACGTTTGGGTCATATCAGTGTAAAGTGCATGAAGAAACTCCATAAAGATGGATTTTTGGAATCAGTTGGTTATGAATCATTTAATACTTGAGAACCGTGCCTTTTGGGCAAGATGACTAAAACTCCATTCTCCGGAACAATGGAACGAGCTACTGACTTGTTGGAAATAATACATACCAATGTATACGGTCCAATGAGTGTTGATGCTCGTGGCAGGTATCGTTATTTTTTGACCTTCACAGATGATTTGAGCAGATATGAGTATATCTACTTGATGAAACATAAGTCTGAAACAATTGAATTGTTCAAAGAATTTCAGAGTGAAGTGGAAAATCATCGTAACAAGAAAATAAAGTTTTCTGCGACCTGATCATGGAGACAAATATTTGAGTTACGAGTTTGGCCTTTAGTTAAAACAATGTGGAATAGTTTCATAGCTCACGCCACATGGAACACCATAGTGTAATGGTGTGTCCGAACGTCGTAACCGCACTTTACTGGATATGGTGCAATCTATGATGTATCCTACCGATTTACCACTATCGTTTTGGGGTTATGCATTAGAGACAGCTGCATTCACTTGAAATAGGGCACCATCTAAATCCGTTGAGACGACACCGTATGAACTATGGTTTAGCAATAAACCTAGCTGTCGTTTCTTAAAGTTTGGAGTTGCGATGCTTTTGCGAAAAAGGTTTCAACCCGATAAGCTCGAATCCAAATCGGAGAAGTGCGTCTTCACAGAATACCCAAAGGAAACTATTGGGTACACCTTCTATCATAGATCCGAAGGAAAAACATTCGTTGCTAAGAATGGATCCTTTCTAGAGAAGGAGTTTCTCTCGAAAGAAGTGAGTGGGAGGAAAGTACAACTTGATGAGGTAACTGTACCTGCTCCCTTATTGGAAAGTAGTTCATCATGGAAATTTGTTTCCATGACACCTACACCAATTTGTGAGGAAGCTAATGATATTGATCATGAAACTTCATATCAAGTTACTACCAAACCTCTTAGGTCAACCAGAGTGAGATCCGCACCAGAGTGGTACGGTAATTCTATTATGGAAGTCATGTTACTAGACCATGATGAACCTACAAACTATGAGTAACCGATGATGAGCCCAGATTCCGCGAAATGGCTTGAGGCCATGAAATATGAGATGGGATCCATGTATGAGAACAAAGTATGGACTTTGATTGACTTGCCAGATGATCGGCAAGCCATAGAAAATAAATGGATCTTCAAGAGGAAGACAGACGCTCATAGTAGTGTTACTATCTACAAAGCTTGACTTGTCTTAAAAGGTTTTTCGACAAGTTCAAGGTGTTGAATACAATGAGATTTTCTCACTTGTATCGATGCTTAAAAGTCTGTCTAAATCATGTTAGCAATTGCCACATTTTATGAAATCTGGCAAATGGATGTCAAAACTGCATTCCTTAATGGATTTATTAATGAAGAGTTGTGTATGATTCAACCAGAAGGTTTTGTCAATCCTAAAGGTGCTAACAAAATGTGCAAGCTCCAGCGATCCATCTATGGACTGGTGCAAGCATCTCGGAGTTGGAATATATGCTTTGACGAGTTGATCAAAGCATATGGTTTTATATGGAGTTGCGGTGAAGCCTGTATTTACAAGAAAGTGAGTGGGAGCACTACAACCTACAAATGATGTGAGTGACATATTGTTGATCAGAAATGATGTAGAATTTTCTGGAAAGCATAAATGAGTGTTTAAAAGGATTTCTTCAAAGAAAGACCTCAGTAAAGCAACTTACATATTTAACATCAAGATCTATTGAGATAGATCAAGCGCTTGATAAGATTTTTAATGAGTACATACCTTGACAAGATTTTGAAATAGTTCAAAATGGAACAGTCAAAGAAGGAGTTCTTGCCTGTGTTGCAAGGTGTGAAGTTGAGTAAGACTCAAAGCCCGACCATGTCAGAAAATAGAAAGAGAATGAAAAGTCATTCCCTATGCCTCAGCCATAGGTTCTACAAAGTATGCTATGCTGCGTACCAGACCTACTGTATACCTTGCTTAGTGTTTGGCAAGGGAGTACAATTTTGATCTAAGAGTAGATCACTGGACAGCGGTCAAGAAAATCCTCGGTGAGGTCTAAGGAAATATTTCTCGATTATGGAGGTGATAAAAGAGCCCGTCACAAAGAGTTACATTAGTGCAATCTTTTACACCGATCCAGATGACTCTAAGTCTCAATCTGGATACATATTGAAAGTGGGAGCAATTAGCTAGAGTAGCTCCGTGCAGAGCATTGTAGACATAGAATTTTTGCAAAATACATACAGCTCTGAATGTGACAGACCCATTGACTAAACTTCTCTCACGATGAAAACATGATCACACCTTAGTACTATTTGGGTGTTAATCACATAGCAATGTGAACTAGATTATTGACTCTAGTAAACCCTTTGTGCGTTGGTCACATGACGATGTGAACTATGGGTGTTAATCACATACAGATGTGAATGTTAGTGTTAAATCACATGGTGATGTGAACTAGATTATTGACTCTAGTGCAAGTGGGAGACTGAAGGAAATATGCCCTAGAGGCAATAATAAAGTTATTATTTATTTCCTTATTTCAAGATAAATGTTTATTATACATGCTAGAATTGTTTTAACCGGAAACATAATACATGTGTGAATACATAGACAAATATAGTGTCACTAGTATGCCTCTACTTGATTAGCTCATTGATCAAAGATGGTTGAGTTTCCTAACCATGGATATATGTTATCATTTGATCAGTGGGATCACATCATTAGAAGAATGATGTGATTGACTTGACCCATTCCGTTAGCTTAGCACTTGATCGTTTAGTATGTTGCTATTGCTTTCTTCATGACCTATACATGTTCCTATGACTATGAGATTATGCAACTCCCGTTTACCAGAGGAACACTTTGTGTGCTACCAAACGTCACAACGTAATTGGGTGATTATAAAGGAGCTCTACAGGTGTCTCCGAAGGTACATGTTGAGTTGGCATATTTCGAGATTAGGATTTGTCACTCCGATTGTCGGAGAGGTATCTCTGGGCCCTCTCGGTAATGCACATCACTATAAGCCTTGCAAGCAATGTAGCTAATGAGTTAGTTGCGGGATGATGCATTACATAACGAGTAAAGAGACTTGCCAGTAACGAGATTGAACTAGGTATTGAGACACCGACGATTGAATCTTGGGCAAGTAACATACCGATGACAAAGGGAACAACGTATGTTGTTATGCGGTTTGACCGATAAAGATCTTCGTAGAATATGTAGGATCCAATATGAGCATCCAGGTTCCGCTATTGGTTATTGACCGAAGACGTGTCTCGGTCATGTCTACATAGTTCTCGAACCCGTATGGTCCGCACGCTTAAAGTTCGATGACGGTTATATTATGAGTTTATGTATTATGTGCCGAAGGTAGTTCGAAGTCCCGGATGAGATCGGGGACATGACGGGGAGTCTCGAAATGGTCGAGAAGTAAAGATCGATATATTGGACGACTATATTCAGACTTCGGAAAGGTTCCAAGTAATTCGGGTATTTTTCGGAGTACCGGAGAGTTACGGGAATTCGACGGGGAGAAGTATTGGGCCTTATTGGGCCATACGGGAAAGAGAGAGGGGCTGCCCAGGGCAGGCCGCGCGCCCCCCCAAGGCCTAGTCCGAATTGGACTAGGGGGAGGGGTTGCCCCCCCTCCTTCCTTAACTTCTCTCTTCCCCTCCCTTCTCTCCTACTCCTACTAGGAAAGGAGGAGTCCTACTCCCGGTGGGAGTAGGACTCCCCCCTTGGCGCGCCCTCCTCCTTGGCCGGCCACCTCCCCCCTAGCTCCTTTATATACGGGGGCAGGGGGGCACCCAGAGAGACAACAATTGATCCTTGAGATCTCTTAACCATGTGCGGTGCCCCCCTCCAACATAATCCACCTCGATAATATCGTAGCGGTGCTTAGGCGAAGCCCTGCATCGGTAGAACATCATCATCGTCACCACGCCGTCGTGCTGACGGAACTCTCCCTCAAAGCTCGGCTGGATCGGAGTTCGAGGGATGTCATCGAGCTGAACGTGTGCTGAACTCGAGGTGCCGTGCGTTTGGTACTTGATCAGTCAGACCGTGAAGACGTACGACTACATCAACTGTGTTGTGCTAACGCTTCCTCTTTCGGTCTACGAGGATACGTGGACAACACTCTCCCCTCTCGTTGCTATGCATCACCATGATCCTGCGTGTGTGTAGGAAAATTTTGAAATTACTACGTTCCCCAACAAACTGTTCATCCAAACCCCCCCAGCAACGCTCACTGTTCATCCAGAGGCAATATCAATAGGTTTCAGTTAGCAGCAGTAGCGAAGGAATTGCTCGAGCGCTCGGGTTCAGTAATGCGTAGCCTATAGTGCAATCGCTCGGGTTCAGTTAGGCGACGCCTTGCTCGGGTTCAATTAGAGCCCAACGCCTCGCACCCACGAGCGTACGGTACGAGAGAAACGCACATCGCTCGGCCCCCGACCACCCACCGTAACCGGGAACTCCCCGATATTTTCCTCGCCCTCGCTTCTACCACAGTTTTTTCCGTCATGGACGACCCAAAGAATGTCATGCAGCTACGTCTCCGGCCCGCCCAGGACAAAAAGCCCATTTTATGTCATGATTTTTTGTCACAGCCCTAGAGCTTGCTTGTAACTAGTGGCATTGCATCCATGAATCATGTCTAAATTTCTTTAAATTTGAATTGGGGAATTGGAGAGCCTCAGAAATCATTTAAAAAAATGATGATCAACATTAAAAATTGCTTCAAATGTTTCCAAGGAAATGTTCCTTTTCAGCTTTGAAAAATATTGGCAAGAATAAAATGCAAACCAATATTTTTGGAGTGACTGAAACATTTATTTTGGGCCTTTGAATTAATTCAATAACTATTTGCATTGCATATATATTTGATATATAAATAATATATGTCCAATAATACTGGAACATTTTATGTGGTTTGGTATATTTTAGTTCTAGCCACATAACTATTTTCAGGATTTTATAAAATGGTTTAGTATTTTACTAAACTAAAACAACACAGAACAAAAAAAACAGAAATAGGAAAAGCAGAGAGGAGAGAAACCCTACCTGGCGCTCACCTCTCAGGCCACCTGGCCCAATTCCAGCGGCCCAGCCCACCGAACCGCCACCGTCTCCCACCTCGCGCCAGAAGGACGCGAGGCGTGTGGCCACCGCACGCCGGCACGCGCCGAGCCACCTCCTGCTTGCCGCTCACCTTCCCCGATGCTCTGGACGCCTCCCCCGAGCTCCACGCACCCCCCTAACCCCTTTCTCCCTTGCCCGTGGCCTCTCCCCTTCCCTGGCTCTCTCCCGAGCGGAGCTCGTCGCCGCCGCTCGCCGTAGCCACGCCTACCGTGCTCCCCTCGCCACCCCGTGTCACCTGAAAGCTCCGCCACCATCCATTACACCTCTTAGAGCAAGCCCCGAGCGCAGGACACCCCAAGACGACCGCCTCGACTCCGTCTTCAAGCTTCGGTCGCCGGCGATCGCCCTCGACGATTCGTCATCCTCAGCACGCCCCCGGCTACCCCGAGCATCGCTTCGTGATCTACGTGAGCCCTGCCGTCTTTCCCCTCTCTTCTCGCTGTGGAACGCACCCTCTAGCCGCCCTAGTCACCGGAGCCGATTCCTCCTCGCCGCCGGCCATGGCGCCGCCGTGGCCAGGGCCACCCCAGCTTGCGCCCGAGCATGTTACCAAGTTCGCCGCCCTCCCAGGAGCCCGCAGCGCCCTTCCGTTTCCCCTCTAGTGCACCGCAGCGTCGTGTTCGACCTCGGCCGAACTCCGGCGGCCACCTAGGTCGTCGCCGGCACCGATTCCAGCCACCCCGACCCCAGCTAACTCCACCAAGAGCTTCGGCTCGTCCCCAGCTCCACCTAGATGCCCTCCGCGGCCCATTTGGCCGTCGGAGTGGCCAAAACCACTCTCGCCGCCGCGTCGGGCTCGCCGGCGGCTAAACGCCGGTGTAGCCAACGTTGACCTTGACCATGGGTGGGCCCTGGTTGACTCTCCTGAGTCAATGACAGGTGGGGCCCAGCCCTGTTAACTATTTAGGATTAGTTTAAATTAATTTTAGTTTAACTAATTACACTGACACGCGGGACCCACTGTCAGGTTTGACCCGGACCGTGTCCCGTTGAACCGCTGATGTCACACTGACGTCAGGCTTACGGAGTAATTGATTTTCTGGATTTATTTTAATTCAGGAAATTTCAGAAAATACCCCAAACTTCTAAAAATCATATAAATTCAACCGTAGCTCAGAATGAAATAATTTATATATGAAAAATGATCAGAAAAATATGAAGAATCTGTTTATGCCATGATCATGCATGTTTGAAAAAGTTAACCTCACTAAATAGGATGAATCATGATTAGGGTAATTTCTAAAAGAACATTTGGAGTTGGAGTTTAACCTTGTTTGAATTCCACTTCAATTAATTTGGCTTACAGCTGCATTAGCTCAAAACACCAGCATATTGCCATGTCATAGCATGCATCATATTGTGCATTGCATTGATCGTGTTTCTTCTGTGTTTGCCGGTGTTGTTCCCCCTCGGTAGACGTTGTTCCGGCGTTGTGATCGTTGACACTGATGAAGACTCAATGCTATCTTCAGAAGTGCCAGGCAAGAAAACCCCCCTTGTTCATTCCGATACAATCCTACTCTCTCGCTCCTGCTCTCTTTTACTGCATTAGGACAACAACGATTCATCTGTTACTTGCTGCGGTAGCTGAACCCCTTTATCCTCTACATGACCTGTCATTGCCACAGTAAATAGATGAAACCCACTAGCATGAGTAGGAGTTGTTTGAGCCCTGTTGTGCCTACTCATTCATGCTTGTTTTTCATGCCTGCTACTGCTTAGAGTTGAGTCAGGTCTGATTCATCGGGGATGAATCGGAGGTGTGTAAACACGTCCTACCGTGTGTGAGCTAAGTGTGTGAACACGATTTGGTAAAGGTAGCGGTGAGAGGCCATGTAGGAGTACATGGTGGGTTGTCTCATTGCAGCCGTCCTCAGGAACTGAGTTTTGTGTTTGTGATCCATGATTCAGCTACTACCATGCATTGGGCCCGAAACCAATGGACCCTCTCGGCTTCTTAATCACCCTTGTCCTCTGTCCAGGAGTTGCAAGTAGTTTCTGGTGTTTGTAGTATGCTGGAGGCCGTGGGCAGCGCTGACCAGAGGGTTGGGCTGTAATGCGGTAGGCACGTGGCACGGTGTACCGGGCGCCCGTTTGGTGTCTCGGGAACCCTGTTCACATTGTTTGGGGCTGTGAGCGAAACCCCGGCCGGATCTCCTCATGGATGGAACCCAAATAGGCGATAAACCTGGACTAGAGACTTGAGTGTTTAGGTAGGCCGTGGCCGACACCCACGTTGGGCTTCCGCTTGAAGGTTGCCGAGTACATGTCGTGTAAACGGCGGTAAGTGGTGAGAGCTTGTGTGAAGAAGTACACCCCTGCAGGGTTAACATCATCTATTCGAATAGCCGTGTCCGCGGAAAAGGACTTCTGGGTTGCTTATATCAGTTCATAGACAAGTGAAAGTGGATACCCTAAAATACGCAAGATAAGCGTGAGTGCTACGGATGGCGTTCTCGTAGGGAGACGGGAGCGGATCCATAGTGGTGTATTGATATGGTGAATATGTGGACGCGTGTGCGCCACCTCAAAAGAGTCGCTTGCAGTCGTAGTTCAGGATAGCCACCGAGTCAAAGCTGGCTTGCTGTAGTTAAACCCCCACCATCCTTTGTTGATAATGATGCATATGTAGTTAGTTCTGATGTAAGTCTTGCTGGGTACATTTGTACTCACGTTGCTTAATTTATGTTTTTGCAGAGAGACTTCAGTCTCACTAGTAGTTCCACGTGGACTTCGACGTTTAGCTTGATACCTCAGCTACGATCTTGTGCCCTCGGCAGGATCTGGTAGATAGTCAGGCTTCTCAGCCTTTTTCATTTATAGATGTCTGTACTCAGACATGATAGCTTCCGCTTGTGCTTTGACTTGTATGCTCTGAATGTTGGGTCATGAGACCCATGTTTGTAATATCTCGCTCCTCGGAGCCTATTGAATAAATACTTGAGTCGTAGAGTCATGTTGTGATGCCATGTTGTATTTGCACATATCGAGCATATTGTGTGTATGTTATTGAAATGCTTGGTATGTGTGGGATCTGACTATCTAGTTGTTTATCTTTAGTAGCCTCTCTTACCGGGAAATGTCTCCTAGTGTTTCCACCGAGCCATGGTAGCTTGCTACTGCTCCGGAACACTTAGGCTGGCCGGCATGTGTCCTTCTTCGTTCCTGTGTCTGTCCCTTCGGGGAAATGTCACGCGATGAATACCGGAGTCCTGTTAGCCCGCTACAGCCCGGTTCACCGGAGTCCTGCTAGCCCAGTGCTACAGCCTGGATTCACTCGCTGATGACCGACACGTTCGATGCTGGGTCATGGATGCCTGTCCCTGTAAGTTTGTGCCACTTTGGGTTTACGACTAGCCATGTCAGCCAGGGCTCCTTATCATATGGATGCTAGCGACACTATCATATACGTGTGCCAAAAGGCGCAAACGGTCCCGGGAAAAGGTAAGGCGACACCCGTGGGAATACCGTGCGTGAGGCCGCAAAGTGATATGAGGTGTTACATGCTAGATCGATGTGGCATTGAGTCGGGGTCCTGACAGCTTTGGTATCAGAGCCTGACTGCCTGTAGGATTACCAAGCCAAACTGGTCGAAGTTGTGTCTAGAAATGCTTTAGTTATGTAAGGGAATTGATTATGGGATGGAACGTAAGGCTCTTTTTACTCCTTATACCTCATGGCCTTCTGATCTGAGTCATCCTCTTCTCTTCTACGGGGTTAAAGAACTAGGCTATCTCTTCTTTCTATCAGGATCACGTGTTACTAATCTGTAGAATTGTAAGATTGTTGGACGTAAGCCTCAGTCCAGTTCCTACTACTTCTGTATGTTAACTGATGATCTCGAAACCTTGGTATTGTGCTTTTGAGTGGCTATGCCACCATTTTTGTAGCATGTCTCAAATCTTTTCTGAGCATTTACAGCCGTTATGCTGTCCGAGTCATCCCAGGTTTCTAAATAATCTAATGCAATTGCAAAATCCTTTCCCTCTGTTTTGGTGTCCGTCTGGTCAGAATAAGCACACTAATCGTCGGTTGAGGTACTCTGTTGCCTCGGTATATATGTTGGAGCTACTATTATGACCCTAGGAGTTTTAGGGAGTCACCTAGTAAGCTAGCCATGATTTGTGTCCCAGTGTGATGATTCTGGCCTTTATTCTCGAAAGCATTCCGTGATGCTACTTAGTAGTAGGTATTCTATTCCTGGGTTTTGAACCCGAGATTCACTCTACTTACTTCATGTTGATAGTGTTTGCTAGTTCCTTTAGGATATTAGTAACTTTGCGATAGTCCTCGAGGTCCGTGGTTTTTCCTTCTTCCAAATACTATGAACCGCTTATGGCAGATGTTTGTTGGATCAAAAGATCACAATAGGAGTGCTCTCGAGGGATCTCCATTCATAATTGCGACTCTGCCAGTTCAACTTTCTGCATGGGTTATCTGGAAGAACATATTGATCTCGTTCGACATACTAATCTATGCATCCACAACCCAGAAAATTATATGTTCTTTGAGTTGTCCCTCTTAGTTGTCTTCTGACCCTCGTCTATCAATTGATAGTCAAGAGTATGCGTGCATTCGTTTATCGATGCCTATTACTCTTGTGGTCCGTCAAGCCATTCTGTCCTGAATGACTTGGAGAAACAAACTCCAGTACCTCATCCATATCTAGGATTGGGTCAAAGCAGTTGTATTCCGCAGATCAAATGCCAATCCAGCTTTTGGTTCTGTTCTACCTTGGAGTATTACCCCCTTTATGTCAGAATTGTCATGAGAACTGCACCAACTCTCATGAATTTTGACGTAGTGATACTTCTCACCATCATTAGTCATTCCTCGGTCTTCGTGTTGATGCAACCGGAATACCGATAAATGAATTGTGATGTGTGAAATCAATACTCCTAGCAACCTCGTTGCTTGGTAGTTAAAGGACAATAATTTCATTCTTAGCGTGTTGGTTTTTGAATCATCCTTCTAAGACTGATCGTGCTACCTAGTCCTTATTTCGGTGCACCCTTCGATTGATGAGTTAGGATCTTGTCAAGTCCTCACTCATTTGATCATATCGTCTTGCCCTCAAAAGCGAGATTGTTCTCGAGCTTAGTAACATACCGGTGGTTCGTGATTTTCCGAATATCTTCTCGGAAGTATTACCAGGTTGTCCCCTGACTGTTATGTTGAGCTCGTGATCAAGTTGGTTTCTTGTGAACCACCCTCTCTCCAAGAATCGGTGTTAGATATCCCTGAGCTAGTTGGTTAAGCTAGACAACAACTTGGAGAGTTGGAAGATAAAAGCTTGCCTGACTTAGTTCGTTCCAAAGGGATATTCTTGTGTAGTGTGTGTTGAAGAAAGATGATATCTTCATCGATTGGTCCCTGTGATCAGTTGCTGGACCTATTGTCTTATCAATCCTTTGATTTGAGTGTGGGCTATCGTCAAATCAAATCAGTACCAACGATGCTCGTAATGTTGTCTTACTCGTGGTTGATCCCTCGAGCATACACCATTACATCTTTGGTCTGACCAATGCTATCACCGTGTTCACATGATGGTGGAAGTCCAGTGATATGGAAATTCCGATGAGTTGTTGTTGAGCCCATCAGTAGCATTTCGTCTCCCCCCATGAATCATGTTGAACATCAACCTAGTGTTGAAAATTTTGTAAGCAATGCCTTCGTGCTCCGTTCATGAAGCCTATGTTTGGATGAAAGTAGTGACTTCCTCTAATTCATGTGCATCTGATGTAAGTTGCCGCCATGAATTCGAGGAAGATTGTTTGTTTCCTTTGGAATCATCCCAAATCAGTCATGCACACGTGCGAAGTATTCTGTAGTCTGGAGGCTTGCAACCTTCATTCTATATGTGTCCCTAGCACACTAAGCCACTGATTGACTTGTTCAAGGAAAAGAAGTCTATGCTTAGGATCTAATCCATGGACTTGCGTAAAGACTTCGATATCCTCGATGATGGTTCCCCACCTGAACTCGGTAGTGTTTAATTATAAGACTACTACGTGGCCATGCTTGTCTGGGACAATGTGTTCACATGTTTGTAGCAGAACCAGCTCATGTTTTGGAGCTTACTATCGTAGTTCATTCCCCGAGAATCTCACAACGTCATCTCGTCGATTTGTGTTGCAAACTTTCGTTTTTATCGAGTCTGGAATATCCTGACAACAACCAGATCTGAATCTCAGGCAGATATGATGGTTTGGAACATTTCCCAAGAACTATAATGTCGGTCCCTCGGAAACCGGTAAGGTGGATGTCGTGGCCAACACACCCAGCCGGAAGACCTGTTATTATAATATCTTGATTGAGGAAGTTGACCACCTCCCCATAAGGATTTCGTAGGATCTACTCCCTAGTTGTTCCATATGGATTTTTGTGCTCCCGAAGTCCGACCCTTTTACTTGATGGTCTGGTTACCAAACCATTTCAATAAATGGATTACGCTAGCACATTAAGGAGAGCATTAGAAGCAGAGTGCTAAATGTCTCTCGGTCGATCATCCAGATTTTATTTCCTTGGCCCCGCCAAGGGTGAAATCTGAGAAAGTGTTATCTTCCTTTGCATCTGCATCATCCATCATCATTCATCATGGTAGCAAGTTGTGTTGCCAGGATCCTTGACACGGATATTGGTAAAATCTTGATGATTATGGAAATGCTCAAGTTCTTGAGAGCACGCGCAAGTGCTAGGTTTGATCGTCGGCATTAACTGTATAGTGCTCTCAGTTTCCTCGGCAATGCTATGACCTTTTCAAACAGTGAATTCACTCTCTATTGTTGGGTTCTTCCCCAGTTACCAGAATCATTCCCAGCATTTGCATTTTGTTCCCAGCTTGCACCGCCAATGTGCCATTCTACCATGGGTCTCTTCCATTTCCGGTGGTAAGCAAATTCATCCATTACGTTGTCTTCAACAAGGTAATCCACATCATCCAAGTCCGAGTATGCCATTCTACCGACCCCCTCCAAACGATCGTTTGTGATTGCCTTAGGCTGGTATAAAGAGATTCAATGATCTTTGTATCAAAAGTAATTCTTTTTGCCACTTAAGGGAATAGTTCTTTGCGTCACTTTTCCCAAGGTGCCCGTTACGGAATCCTGGCAGTTATTTCTTCGCCACCTTGACACCATCCACCATTTTACCTAAGCGTGGAATGGTTGCCTACCAATTTGAACCTTCGTCATCCATTTCTTTACCATCATTCCTAATGTGTGTTTGGTGTCTCAACTCAAGAGTTGTTCTTACGTCTCTCCATGAACTGATCTTGAGTTGCTCGATCTTCAAGAAGAGTAAATCCTGTAGGGTTTCCCCCTTCTTTCTGTTGTTGTGTCGAGTGAAGATCTCGAAAGCAAAGACGTCAAGACCAAAATGATGGAATGAATCAACCTCTTTGAGAAGGGCAAATGGATCATGAAGATTGTGATAGTTGTGACTTCCCTTTTCCTCTTACCTCACGTCTTGAATCTCGGGGCGAGATTCTTGTTTAGTGGGGGTGAGTTGTCACAGCCCTAGAGCTTGCTTGTAACTAGTGGCATTGCATCCATGCATCATGTCTAAATTTCTTTAAATTTGAATTGGGGAATTGGAGAGCCTCAGAAATCATTTAAAAAAATGATGATCAACATTAAAAATTGCTTCAAATGTTTCCAAGGAAATGTTCCTTTTCAGCTTTGAAAAATATTGGCAAGAATAAAATGCAAACCAATATTTTTGGAGTGACTGAAACATTTATTTTGGGCCTTTGAATTAATTCAATAACTATTTGCATTGGATATATATTTGATATATAAATAATATATGTCCAATAATACTGGAACATTTTATGTGGTTTGGTATATTTTAGTTCTAGCCACATAACTATTTTCAGGATTTTATAAAATGGTTTAGTATTTTACTAAACTAAAACAACACAGAACAAAATAAAAAAACAGAAATAGGAAAAGCAGAGAGGAGAGAAACCCTACCTGGCGCTCACCTCTCAGCCCACCTGGCCCAATTCCAGCGGCCCAGCCCACCGAACCGCCACCGTCTCCCACCTCGCGCCAGAAGGACGCGAGGCGTGTGGCCACCGCACGCCGGCACGCGCCGAGCCACCTCCTGCTTGCCGCTCTCCTTCCCCGACGCTCTGGACGCCTCCCCCGAGCGCCACGCACCCCCCTGACCCCTCTCTCCCTCGCCCGTGGCCTCTCCCCTTCCCTGGCTCTCTCCCGAGCGGAGCTCGTCGCCGCCGCTCGCCGTAGCCACGCCTACCGTGCTCCCCTCGCCTCCCCGTGTCGCCTGAAAGCTCCGCCACCATCCATTACACCTCCTAGAGCAAGCCCCGAGCGCCGGACGCCCCAAGACGACCGCCTCGACTCCGTCTTCAAGCTTCGGTCGCCGGCGATCGCCCTCGACGATTCGTCATCCTCAGCACGCCCCCGGCTACCCCGAGCATCGCTTCGTGATCTACGTGAGCCCTGCCGTCTTTCCCCTCTCTTCTCGCTGCGGAACGCACCCTCTAGCCGCCCTAATCACCGGAGCCGATTGCTCCTCGCCGCCGGCCATGGCGCCGCCGTGGCCAGGGCCACCCCAGCTTGCGCCCGAGCATGTTACCAAGTTCGCCGCCCTCCCAGGAGCCCGCAGCGCCCTTCCGTTTCCCCTCTAGTGCACCGCAGCGCCGTGTTCGACCTCGGCCGAACTCCGGCGGCCACCTAGGTCGTCGCCGGCGCCGATTCCGGCCACCCCGACCCCAGCTAACTCCACCAAGAGCTTCGGCTCGTCCCCAGCTCCACCTAGATGCCCTCCGCGGCCCATTTGGTCGTCGGAGTGGCCAAAACCACTCTCGCCGCCGCGTCGGGCTCGCCGGCGGCTAAACGCCGGTGTAGCCGACGTTGACCTTGACCACGGGTGGGCCCTGGTTGACTCTCCTGAGTCAATGACAGGTGGGGCCCAGCCCTGTTAACTATTTAGGATTAGTTTAAATTAATTTTAGTTTAACTAATTACACTGACACGCGGGACCCACTGTCAGGTTTGACCCGGACCGTGTCCCGTTGACCCGCTGATGTCACACTGACGTCAGGCTGACGCAGTAATTGATTTTCTGGATTTATTTTAATTCAGGAAATTTCAGAAAATACCCCAAACTTCTAAAAATCATATAAATTCAACCGTAGCTCAGAATGAAATAATTTATATATGAAAAATGATCAGAAAAATATGAAGAATCTGTTTATGCCATGATCATGCATGTTTGAACAAGTTAACCTCACTGAATAGGATGAATCATGATTAGGGTAATTTGTGAAAGAACATTTGGAGTTGGAGTTTAACCTTGTTTGAATTCCACTTCAATTAATTTGGCTTACAGCTGCATTAGCTCAAAACACCAGCATATTGCCATGTCATAGCATGCATCATATTGTTGCATTGCATTGATTGTGTTCTTCTGTGTTTGCCGGTATTGTCCCCCTCAGTAGACGTTGTTCCGACGATTGTGATCGTTGACACTGATGAAGACTCAATGCTATCTTCAGAAGTGCCAGGCAAGCAAAACCCCCTTGTTCATTCCGATACAATCCTACTCTCTCGCCCTGCTCTCTTTTACTGCATTAGGACAACAACGAGTCATTTGTTACTTGCTGCGGTAGCTGAACCCCTTTATCCTCTGCATGACCTGTCATTGCCACAGTAAATAGATGAAACCCACTAGTATGAGTAGGAGTTGTTTGAGCCCTGTTGTGCCTACTCATTCATGTTTGTTTGTCATGCCTGCTACTGCTTAGAGTTGAGTCAGGTCTGATTCATCGGGAATGAATCAGAGGTGTGTGAACATGTCCTACTGTGTGTGAGCTAAGTGTGTGAACACGATTTGGTAAAGGTACGGTGAGAGGCCATGTAGGAGTACATGGTGGGTTGTCTCATTGAAGCCGTCCTCAGGAACTGAGTTCTGTGTTTGTGATCCATGATTCAGCTACTACCATGCATTGGGCCCTGAAATATGACCCCGCTCGACTTCTTATTCACCCTTGTCCTCTGTCCAGGAGTTGCAAGTAGTTTCTGGTGTTTGTAGTATGCTGGAGGCCGTGGACAGCGCTGACCGTAGGGGTGGGCTGTGATGCGGTAGGCACGTGGCCGGTGTACCGGGCGCCCGTTTGGTGTCTCGGGAACCCTGTTCACATCGTTTGGGGCTGTGAGCGAAACCTCCGGCCGGATCTCCTCATGGATGGAACCCGAATAGGCGATAAACCTGGACTAGAGACTTGAGTGTTTAGGTAGGTCGTGGCCTACACCCACGTTGGGCTTTCCGCTTGAAGTCTGCCGAGTACATGTCGTGTAAACGGCGTAAGTGGTGAGAGCGTGTATGAAGAAGTACACCCCTGCAGGGTTAACATCATCTATTCGAATAGCCGTGTCCGCGGAAAAGGACTTCTGGGTTGCTTATATCAGTTCATAGACAAGTGAAAGTGGATACTCTAAAATACGCAAGATAAGCGTGAGTGCTATGGATGGCGTTCTCGTAGGGAGACGGGAGCGGATCCATAGTGGTGTATTGATATGGTGAATATGTGGACTCGTGTGCGCCACCTCAAAAGAGTCGCTTGCAGTCGTAGTTCAGGATAGCCACCGAGTCAAAGCTGGCTTGCTGCAGTTAAACCCCCACCATCCCTTTGTTGATAATGATGCATATGTAGTTAGTTCTGATGTAAGTCTTGCTGGGTACATTTGTACTCACGTTTGCCTATTTTATGTTTTTGCAGAGAGACTTCAGTCTCGCTAGTAGTTCCGCGTGGACTTCGACGTTTAGCTTGTTACCTCAGCTACGATCTTGTGCCCTCGGCAGGATCTGGTAGATAGTCAGGCTTCTCAGCCTTTTTCATTTATAGATGTCTGTACTCAGACATGATAGCTTCCGCTTGTGCTTTGACTTGTATGCTCTGAATGTTGGGTCATGAGACCCATGTTTGTAATATCTCGCTCCTCGGAGCCTATGAATAAATACTTGAGTCGTAGAGTCATGTTGTGATGCCATGTTGTATTTGCACATATCGAGCATATTGTGTGTATGTTATTGAAATGCTTGGTATGTGTGGGATCTGACTATCTAGTTGTTTATCCTTAGTAGCCTCTCTTACCGGGAAATGTCTCCTAGTGTTTCCACTGAGCCATGGTAGCTTGCTACTGCTCCGGAACACTTAGGCTGGCCGGCATGTGTCCTTCTTCGTTCCTGTGTCTGTCCCTTCGGGGAAATGTCACGCGATGAATACCGGAGTCCTGTTAGCCCGCTACAGCCCGGTTCACCGGAGTCCTGCTAGCCCAGTGCTACAGCCTGGATTCACCCGCTGATGACCGACACGTTCGATGCTGGGTCATGGATGCCTGTCCCTGTAAGTTTGTGCCACTTTGGGTTTACGACTAGCCATGTCAGCCCGGGCTCCTTATCATATGGATGCTAGCGACACTATCATATACGTGTGCCAAAAGGCGCAAACGGTCCCGGAAAAAGGTAAGGCGACACCCGTGGGAATACTGTGCGTGAGGCCGCAAAGTGATATGAGGTGTTACATGCTAAATCGATGTGGCATTGAGTCGGGGTCCTGACATTTTTTGTCATAGAAGTAGGATCCCACCACATCTATGATGATACTGGGTTTTGTCACAATTATCGTCATAGAAGTGTCATAAGTATGAAAGAAAAAATTGTTCGGCCCAAAATGTCACGGATGTGTCTTTTGTTTTGTATTGTATGGCGCGGATGGCCTCTAGTGCAAGTATGTCACAAAGGGCCCATGCCCACTCCTGGCGAGGAATGGGGGTACTGACGGGATGTGTACCCAGTTGCGACGCCTGTCAACAGCACGCAAGCGCTGATGGATCCGCTCTTCTTGTGCGGTGCGCTGTGCCTCTTGCTCGTGGTGCTCCAACGCTCTCGCCGTGCAGCGGGCTGCATCCTATCAGCGCGGACGCGCCTAGCTTGCTCTGCGGCGCGCCATCGATCATGTTGTGTGGCGAGCTGCAGCCTCTCGGTGCTGACATGCCTATCTTGATCCGCGGCGCTGAAGCGCCATGCGCCAATAGTCTGCTCAACCCTGGCAACGACGCGCATCACGACGTTGTCCATTGTGTTGCTGGGGAGCGCTGTAGCCTCGACGGGCCATGGCGCCTTCTGGTTTTCTTGTCGAGAAGGTTGATGGCAGAGGCGGCCGCTTTGGTGCGTTGGCCAGCTTGGAAGAGGTGGATGTGCTACAGGCTACGCTTGTTGCCTCCGTGCATCATGTCGTGCCTAGATTTATGTGCAATATCGCTGGGTGGCGGGAAACAGGTGACGAAATGGCGGGAAACGGTGGTGTGTTCATAGAACGCCATCAATTAATGGAAATTTACAATATAAAGGAATATCGAGCTAGCACGAGAAGTAGATGATGATGAGATAAACACGGACCACACTAGGGAACCCCTCGGTGATGAGCTCATCAATCGCAAATGGTTGTACACTAGCAAGCGTTTGCCCACAACACACACGAATTATTCCATCACAAATAGGTCGAATGGATCAACTCTATGCCATGTATACACATTATCAAAAAGTAATGCCGTAGGCCTTCTTTAACATATGTTAAAAATAAAATAAAAATAAAAACAAGGACCTCGAGGTTAAATTAGCCGAGGGAATGGGTCATTTCGGTCATTCGACCGATATGACCTATCCTACCAGTTAATTTAACATCAACACAACTTCCCATCCAGTCACCTATCTGATGGCTGCTTCAGCCTGAGCACACTTAACTTGAGAGTTCTCTTAGATGAGCTACTTGTGCAACAACTAATCCTTGCTGATATAGGATGCCTCTTCGCATCCTTACGGCATATCCGGATGACCGCCCATCCCCCAATGGCCAATACATGTTGTGTAGACAGAGCATATCACATACGTCTTATTAGAAGCAATCATCTGTGTTATTATCCATCTTCGCACACATTTCTGATTACAGACCTGTTTGCCGCGTATCGCACACATCTTGTTATATTGAACCGTTTTTGTTCTCTTGTGTCAACGCAAACAGATCATCCGAGTGAACCGCATGCTGTATATCGCACACACACCTTGATCTGGCTGACCGTTTCTTTTGTGTTGCCCAATCACAAACAGTTCATCCAAGTGAACCATATGATGTGTATCGCACACGCCTTCATCTGGCTGCCCGTTTCTTTTGTTGCTCCTCATCGCAAACATTTAATTGAACTGAACCGTATGCCCTGCATCACACACGCAACTAAAATCTGAACCATGTTTGATGCAGCCACCATCGCAAACGGTTTGCACATTTTAGACGGTTCTCTAACACCACCGTTTGCGATTATTGCATTACACATAGTTTCTCGAAGGGTCTCTCATCATAGTGTCGCGTTAGCAGCATCCTACAGTAGTGACTGGACTCCTCCTGAAACGCCGATTAAACCCACTCCGAAGAAGGGAGTATCGTATATCTCAGTCCTGAAGATATGCAAGAGGCAAATAAATCAATGAAGGAAAAAGGTATTAAAGCAGAGGATGTTAAAATTTTACCACCTGTTGAAGAAATACATGGGCTTGAAGCACCACCACCACCAAAGGTGGTATAGGTAAAATCTTTAATGAAATTCAATGATAGTGATGATCCTCATAATAAACATCCTAGTCAATGCCTTTATGAGTTTGATAATTACATTAGAAAGCAAGATCACTTCAATGCAAATGTTATGAAACAATTGAAATACAATTCTGATATGATTGCTCGCTTAAGTCACTTGTTATTTAGAATCTCAAACGATGTTAGAGGTGTAGGAACGCATGCCTCTATGGTTCAAACTCAATTAGAACAAGTTGCCAAATCTCAAAGAGAGTTACTTGAAGAAATGAATAATAATATAAGTGACTTTGCTGTTAGAGTAGCAACTAGAGGAGGTAAAATGACTCAGGAACCACTTTATCCTAAGGGACACCCAAATAGAATTGAACAAGACTCTCGACGAATTAACACTGATGCACCTAGTCCTTCTATAAAGAAACAGAAGAACAAAAATAATAGGACTTTGCATGCCTCTAGTGAACCTGAAATAGAAAAACCTCCTCATAATGATAATGAAGATTCTATCTCCGATGCTGAAACTCAATCTAGTAGTGAACACTCACCTTCTGGTAATGAAAAAGATAATGATGAGGTTCATGAAGACACTCAACCAAATAATAAAGAACCAGACAATGATGTTGAAATAGAACGAGTTGTTGATCTTGATAACCACAACCCAAGAATAAAATATATGACAAAAGAGACTTTGTGGCTAGAAAACACGGTAAGGAAAGAGAACCATGGGTTCAAAAACCTATGCCCTTTCCACCTAAGTCAACTAAAAATAAAGATGATGAAGAATTTGAAAGCTTTGCTGAAATGATTAGGCCAGTCTTTTTGCGCACTCACTTGACTGATATCTTAAAAATGCCTCCTTATGCAAAGTGCATGAAAGACGTCACACCAATAAGAGAAAAATACCGAAAGCTGAAATCTCCACTATGCTTTCTAACTACACTTGTAAGGATGGAGTACCTAAAAAACTTGGAGATCCTAGAATACTTACTATACCTTGCTCCATCAAAAGAAATTATGTGAAAATTGCTTTATGTGATTTGGGAGCTGGTGTTAGTGTTATGCCTTTCTCTTTATATAAAAGACTTGATTTGAATAAACTCATGCCTACAGAAATATCTTCTTAAATGGATTACAAATCAACTGCCATACCTATCGGTATTTGTGAGTATGTGCCCATTGTTGTTGCTAATATTACTATTTTGACTGACTTTGTTATACTTGAGATGCCCGAGGACGACAACATGTCGATTATCCTTGGTAGACCCTTCTTGAATACTGTTGTCGGCATTCTGGGAACGGGGGTCCCCAGACTTGCCTGCTTGCGGCCTGCGGCGTGGCTCAAGGGGCGGCCCAGCATGGCCCACCTTCATCAACATGAGCTCAAGACCCTCACGAGGGGCCAAGCCTCGCGGGGCGGACAACATGAGGCCTCGTTAGGCACGGCCTCGTCGGGCTGGCTCGCGAGGAGGCGGAGAGATCAAGGCAGGGTACCTCGCGAGGTGCCCCATGACGCAAGCCATGATGACCATAGCCAGGCGGGAGCCAGGTGGGCGCTGGCATACGCAAAGTCCTTCTTTCTTCTTTGGTGCAAAGGGAGCAAGCGCAGGCAAGAGTATCAAGCAAAGTAAACCATTTCGGTGCAACAAGACCAAGATCAGCAGAACGGCAGGATAGAAGTCATCGTGGATCCTAAGCCGGCATCACCACCAGAGCCTTTGATAGGCGAGGACCAACTTTAGTCAGGATAAGTGTACTCGATGTTCCCCTTCAAAATGGCCAATTGTTGGCGCCCTTACCGCTCAATATTTGGGGAGAGGCCCAGGGACTTTGCCTATAAATAGGACTAGCCACCACGAGGTAGGGGCATCTGGAGATGAACCAGGCGAACCTTAGCCAGAACCACCAACGCAAGAACCCCTCCCCTCGCGAGGCTGTTCTTCCTTGTACTGTCCATCATCAGCCCAAGAGGCAATCCACCACACCACACACTGGAGTAGGGTATTACACCACAATGGTGGCCTGAACCAGTATAAACTCTGTGTCTCTTGTGTTGTTCCTTTAATTGCTTAGTTCATAGCGAGGCAGTGAGGTACAGGTAGGTAGAAGGCTAAATCTCCGCGCGCACCCCAGTGTTCGAATCTATAGGATCTGCCGGAACCCCAAATTCGACATTTGGCGCGCCAGGTAGGGGTGCGCCGGAGGTTGTCTTCCACTGCCCTATTCTTCACCGACCATCGCATCCATGTCACACGCTCGTCGGGCTCGCGCCGAGCACCGAGCCGCTCTCGCTTCCCATGTCGCCCAGACGGCCCCCGTCGGCGTCCACCCCCGTCGTTCCCCATCACCCGCCGTCAACGCCGCCACCGGCCCGGCGGGGAACAAGCAGCAGGCATCGTCGGAGCATCCATCCATGAGGCGAGATGGCCGCACTGCCACTCCCTCTCTTGCTCTGGACGGTTCTTCATCCCGCACGCTCCGCGCGGCCATGGAGGCTCGGGCTGCGCTCATCGCGGCAAATGAGCTCCTGCGCTACTGTTCGGTCGACGACGTGTACAAAGAATGGCTCGACCGCATCGCCGAGCTCGTCCGAGCCGCAAGGGGCTCCCCCGTGCCGTCCTTCTCGCTGCATCACGCCCCGCCCTGCGTGGGCAATGAAGCTTCGGGGGCACCTCCGCCGCCTCCTCTTCAAGAAGGCACCCTGGCCCCGAGGCGCGTGGCCCCTAGACGGAACCCACCCCATCCGGTGCCAGCGCAGCAAGAGCGGAGCTGCCAAGAGGTTCCTCGCCCCCAAGAAGCTGCCCGAGTGCTCCCTGCTCCGGTCCGTCGCGACCACGTTCCTGCTCCGGCACGCCAAGACCCCGCGCTGCTCCCAGCTGCAGCGCATGGGGGCCTGCAAGACCAAGCTCCTCGTCTCCAGAGGCCTCCCGTGGCCACAGCAGGCTGCCGTGCCTTCACCACCGAGCTGCGCAGCGTCGTGTGGCCCTGCAAGTTCAACCCAGACCTGCCCCCTCACTACGACGGCACGGCCGACCCTGCGGAGTTCCTCCAGCTCTACGAGTTGGGCATCAAAGCCTCCAATGGGGATAAGAAGGTCATGGCGAACTAGTTTCCCATGGCCCTCAAGGACGGGGCCCGCTCCTGCTCCTCAACCTGGCCCCAGGCACGATCTCCTCCTGGGACGAGATGTGCACCCATTTCATTGCCAACTTCCAAGGTACTCGCGACCGGACGCCTACCGTGAGCGACATGCGCTGCATCAAGCAGCAACCAGGGGAGAACCTGTAGAAGTACATCCAGCGCTTCAACAATGCGCGGCTCAAGATTCCCAGGGTGACCGAGGAGGCGATCATCTTAGCCTTCTCCGACGGCGTGCGCGACGTCAAGATGAAGGAGGAGCTGGCGATGCATGAAGATCTGTGCACTTCCTTGGAGCTATTCAACCTAGCAACCAAGTGTGCCAGGAGAAGAGAAGAAATCCAAGGCCAAGGACGTGAAGCGCAAGGGGGCTGCCGTGCTCGTGGAAGAACCAGACACCAAGCGAGGCAGAGATCAGCCCGAGTCTTTCAAGGGCAGCCGGTACTGTGTGTACCACGACCTCCACACCCACAACACCAACGAATGCCAAGAGCTCCGAGCTGTGCGAGAAGGAAGAGTCGCCGGCGCCCCGACCGCAATGATCGTGGCTACGGCCGAGGAGGAGGAAGGAACGCAGGACGCTGGGAAGACCGCGGCCCTCGCCAAGGGTGGCGCGACCGACCTCGCGAGGATCGCTGGCAGGATCAGCCTCGCGAGGGAGACTGGAGGGATCAGCCTCACGAGGATCGCTCGCAAGGAAACGCAGGCCTCCCCCCGCTGCCTCCGTAGCCAAGGAGAAACCAAGACCATCATCAGGACGAGGGTGCTGGGGGCTTCCAGGAGCCTCGCGCAATTGCCTGCATCCTGGGCGAAACTCAGGCCCCGGCCTCTCAGCACATCTTCAAGCAGTTCGCCCGCGAAGTGAATGCAGTCCTCCCCAAGCTTGAAGCCACCCGCCCCCTCAGGTGGTTGGCGTGCGCCATCACGTTCAGCTCAGTGGATCAGCTCAAGTGCGCAGCCACAGCCGGAGTCCTCCCAATGCTTTGCTCCCCAGTCATCAGTAATGTGCAAGTCACCAGGACTCTCATTGACAGCGGGGCAGGGCTCAACGTCGTGTCCGTAGAGATATTCAACAATCTCCAAGTGCCTTACGATCAGCTTCAGCCAACCAAGCCTTTCTCTGGAGTCACCGACGGTTCCACAGTCCCAATCGGGCAGGTCCGCTTCCCTGTCACCTTCGGAGCCTGCAACAACTACCGCACCGAGCTTATTGACTTCGACGTCGCCCACATCCGCCTGCCATACAACGCCATCCTCGTCTACCCAGCTCTCGCCAAGTTCATGGTCGTGACTCATCACGGCTACAACGTCCTCAAGATGCCAGGAAGTGGTGGAGTCATCACGGTGCCCTGTGAAGAAAGAGATGCGGTGTGTTCCCTGGAACGGGCTTTTCAGGCCGTGTCACTTGAAGACCCAGATCGCGGGAGCGGGAGGCTCCCTGAAGCCGCTCCCAAGAGAAGAAGACATTGCTAGGCCCAACCCCTCAGGAGGCAGGCCCCTCAGGGTCGGCGCCTGCTCAGGGGGCACCTCCTTCTGTCGCATAGGAAGGCGCGCCCGGCGCCCTCCTCAAGCAGGGCTCGGGGGCTCCCCCCTGGAGGGCCACCGACCTGGCTAAGGTCATGAGGGAGGCGTTAGGGCACCACTTGGAGGCATGTTTTAGAACATGTTTCCCTCAGGAAGGAGCAAAGTGAGGAGGGCCAAACCCTCAGGAGTTTGTCAGTCAGGTCACACAGGAGTTGCAGGAGTCAAGAGTCATGAGTGGTGGCCGCCACTTACCCGACGCGGCTGCCCATCCGGGCGAGGATGGTGGGCTGTGTGTCTGCATCGACATCCCAGGGCTCAACCGAGCCGCCTCTCAGGAGCGCTTCTGGCCCTCACGAGTGGGGCGCTGCGAAGGCCCACCCCACAGCTACGTTCGCATGCCCTACGGCTTGCCGAACGCGGCTGCGGTGCGCCAGCGTCTCATGAGGGGCATCCTGGAAGCTCAGGAGGCCAGGCATTCCGCAGTCCTGACAGAGATGGAGATGGTTCGCGAGGGGCCACCAGCACCGTCGGAGCCCCCCGAGGCTCCTGGGCCTGGGGGCTCGTGAAGATCGGCTCCCACAGCCTGCTACGTCTGCTACATCAACACCCCTTCATCGTCAACACTATCAGGTGACACCTTTCAAGTTTCATTTCCAGCTGGGAGCGCCCCCAGGGCTGCATCATTCCCAGGCCGCGTGGGTCCGTCCCTGTGGTGTGTATCCCTTTTGTTCATGTTTTTAGCTTACCTTGCTGGGGGCGCCCCTCGGGCTGCATCATCCCCAAGTCGCTCAGGTCAGACCCAGCGGCATGTATCCCTCTTGCGTTTATCTTCGGGCTATGCAATCGACCCATCATGCATGTTATTTGGTGCCTGTCTATAACACCCCTTCTTCCTTCGTGTCGGCCGCTTGCGCGTTAAAGGGGGGGTGCCTGAGCATCGCGACTCTGGGCTCCTACTAGCTCTCCAGCCCTCACCCTCTGACTTCGCCCACGGCATCGCGCCCCGGCAAGTCAGCGAAGGCTGAGACCAGCTCGAGAGCCGAGACCCGAGAATGTAGAGCATCGACATCGAACCAAGCTTGCGCGTTAAAGGGGGGGTGCCTGAGCATCGCGACTCAAGGCTCCTACTGGCTCTCCAGCCCTCACCCTTTGACTTCGCCCACGGCCTCGCGCCCCGGCAAGTCAGCGACGGCTGAGACCAGCTCGAGAGCCGGCACCCGAGGACGTAGAGCGTCGACATCTAACCAAGCTTGCGCGTTAAAGGGGGGTACCTGAGCATCGCGACTCAGGGCTCCTACTGGCTCTCCAGCCCTCACCCTCTGGCCTTGTCCACGGCATCGCGCCCCGGCAAGCCAGCGACGGCTGAGACCAGCTCGAGAGCCGGGACCCGAGGACGTAGAGCATCGGCATCTGGCCACATTTGCAGGGACACATCACAAGTTAAGGCCCAGTGCCAGGCGCAACCCGCCTTAAGGTAGGGCCCCGTGAGTCCCGCGCTGGCTCACGGGTGCCCAGATACACCTCCTCATCCCCTACCATGCCATCCACGTGTCAGGCCGGGGCTGTATACGCCCCGGGGGCTCCTCCCGGAGGGGAGCCCCCTCCCACGCACCAGTGGAAGCACCAAGCTCCACGCTGGCTGACGACACTGCCGAGGAGCGGCTATGCCCGTACACATACGGAAGCGCTATGCTTCGCGCTGGTGATAAACAACTGAGGGTGGCCCTCGGCCGCATCAACCTCAGGGAGCCCCGGGCTTAGTGTCTGACCTCATTGCAATGCCTCCCCTCGGGAGCGCCGCGCGAGGGGGCTGGGCACGGGGGCTGCGCCTGGGTCACGCCCAGGCGTACACCACCCAGCCAGGCCCTTCGGGCCTGGTTCGTTGCGCGTCTCTCCCCAAGCGGAGCCAAGGTACGAAGGCCATTTGAACATCAAGGGGGACTCCTGAGGATCGCGACTCAAGAGCCTAACTGGTCACGTAGCCCCTCACCCCTTAGTTCCGAAAGGCTAACGGCGGTTGAGGTATGCGCGGGGCCGGGCTCTGCAGACGTAGAATGGTAGATTCACCCGCACATCTCACCTTCCTACTTGTTGTTTGTGCACCAAGGGGGACTCCTGAGCATCGCAACTCAGGAGCCTAGCTTGTCACGTAGCCCCTCACTCCTTGGTCCCGTCCTGGTTTCCGGTTGAGGCTAACGACAGCTGAGGTATGCACGGGGACGGGCTCTACCGGCGTAGAACATAAGCAAGTAGGAAGAGCGCAAATTTCAAGGAATTCAAAGGCAAATATTACAATCCATAACTGTTATCACGACATCAAACGCAAGTTTAAACGCCTCCCCGAGGCACGGTGCATGTTGCAGGAACTAAAAGCAGAACAGGAGCCGTAGCGGAGTCATTCGTTGGCGGCGGAGCTGTGCGGAGCGGGTTCGCCTTGTGGGGCCGCAGGACCGGCAGCGCCTCGCTTCGGCTTGGTGCTGAAGGCCCGGAATTTCGACAACAAAGCCTCCGCGCGAGCCTTCACGGCCTCAGCAGCGGTAGCGGCAAGCTCGCCGCTCGCTGGCTCCAGTAGGCTGTCGAGGTCGACGTTGGGGTCGTGAAGGTAGACGTGGGTAAGGACCCACATCAGCGCTGCAGAAGACAAGACGCGCGCCTCGGCCTCGGCCGTAGGGCCAAGGCCAAGGGTGACATCTTCAAGGGCACGGACCATGAAGGGGAGTAGCTTGGCGGGGCCATCCTCAGCGCCTGCCAGCGGGCTTCCAGGCCGCTATCATAAAGCGACTTCAGCAAGCCGTGAACCTTCACCTCCGTCTCCGTGAAGGCCTCACGGTCCTCAGCAAGGACCCGCGCCTTACCGTCCAGCTCGACCTTCCATGCCTCCAACTCCTGCTCCAATACGCCTAGGCGGTCATGGTGCTTGTTAAGCTTGGCGTCTCGGTCCTTGACGGCCGCCTCGCGAGCTTTCAGGTTTTCTTCCCTTTCCTGGCGGATGCCGGCCTCCTTGACAAGCTGGTCCCGCAGGCCCTGCAGTTCGCTCTCTAGCGCCTTGCAACGGCCTTGGGCATCAGCCGCCTCCCTCAAGGCGGCATCGCGAGCAGCCTTCGCTTCAAGAACGGCCAGCTTCTCCTCATCGCAAGCCGTCGAGGCCTGAACCAGTGCCGCTCGAATCGAAGCGTCAGAGCGGATCCAGCCAGAAGCCAGCTCCAAGCGCCCGGCCACCAAGCGATGGTCGGCACCCAGAAGATCTTGCCGCAGCCGGTCCAACTCGGCAGCAGCGCGATCCAAGATGGTGGAAGGGGTCAGAGAAACAGCAGTTGGTGGAGTAGGAGGAGAGGACGGCAGCGTAACCGCAGGACCCTGAGGCAGGACCTGCTGCGCCCCGACAACTCTGACAACGGCGCCAGGCAGGGACACCTCAGGAGTCACTTGGGCCATGGGGGCTGAGCTCGCCCTAGCCAGCTCCACCAAGCCTCGCGAGGACGACCGGGCGGCAGAGGCCCGTGCCTTGCTACCACCTCCCTGCATGGGTAGAGGTGCTGCCCCAGGCGGAACCTCAGGAGCCCCCTTCAGCTTCTTCGCCGCAGGCACCGGCCTAGCCAAGAGATACAGACATCAAGCCTCAACGACAAAGCAAGGAACGGGACAAGAATTGAGCACTTACTCGTTGCCGCTTGTAAGCTCGAGCAACCTCCGGCCGTACATGAAGCCCGAGAGCCGGCTGTTGTGATCAGCCTCGTGAGGGTCGTAGCAGGAGGCACGTCTGCAGATCGCCTCGGAGCCAGGGCAGACCCAAGGGGGATCAGCCCAGACCTGGCCTTCTTCGAGATCGGGGGCAAGCTCCCGCCGTTCCACTCGTCATCATCCTCGTCGTCGCTCGGCGGTAGGCGGAGAGCGCGGGGCCTGCGCCGGGGGAGGCACCCTCGACTCCTCGTCGGTAGCCTCGGAGTCAGGCCCCCCTCCCCTCTCCTCTTCTTCCTCCTCTTCGCTAGAGTCGCCGGAGGACACATTCACCATCGCCTGAGCCGCCGGGTCCTCGGGAGCCACCGCGGGCCCGGGCCCGTCCCCATTAAAGATGGGCATGGAGTCAACCACCTTCTCCCAATCATCTCGGAGAAACAGGGGTACAGGGGCGCCCTCCAGCCTCGCCACGTCACCTCCGACCAAAGATTGGAGGACCGCGACCAGATCTTCATCGGCCAAAGCTTCGGGGCTCAGGCAGGGCCTCCACAGCGGAAGCGAATACTGGCGAAGAGGGGCCACCTGATGCTCCAGGAACTCCCACAGGAGTGACGCGCCGGTCAGCTTCGCCGTCATCATGTTCCCCGGCCTCAGATCTGCGTCCATCTTCTCCAACACCGGCTTCGCGCGGGAGTCCATGAGTTTCGCGCGAGACCAATCATCAGAGCTCGTGGGCTGCTCCATGGGCAGAATTAGCCGAGGGTGGATGCGCCCAGCGTCCACCATGACCCACTTGCTCCTGTAGCCCTCGATCCTCTTCCCGGGCTTTGAGATGGCGTTAGAGCCACCATACGCAACGAAGCTCGCACACGCGGAGAGAGGGCCACGAGAGAGCCAGAGCGAGAAGTAGTGGCGCAGCAAGGCCACCGAAGGCTGCACCCCGACATGAGCCTCGCAATAGTATGCGAAGATTGCCAAAAGAAGGAAGGAATTGGGGTGGAGGTGCAGAGCTTGTAGGTCGTAATGGCGGACGACAGAGAAGAAGAACTCAGAGAAAGGAGGTACCAGACCGGAAGCAATGGCGCTTATGAAGAGCGGGTAGAAGGTGCTCCCTTGGGCCTCAGGAGGGGCGGAGCCGGCCTTGAACACCCGCGCACCGTCGACGCCTTGCGCCGCCACCATCCGGCGCATCTGGGCAAGGCTCGCCTCCGACACGCTCGGCGGGTCCAAGGCAGGTGAATACCAAGCTTCGGCCGAAGCCTAGCGAGGCGCCATGACTCGCTAAGGCGCGCTGTCGAAGTAGATCTGAAGATTTCGGAGGCAGAAGGGCAGGGCGCAAGAAAGGGGATCTGGGCAAAGACCGGAGGAAGCAGGGGAAGCAAAGCCTAGGCAGACGCCGACCTTTGATGCACGCGGGTTGCTGAAGAACTCACGTCCAACCAACCGCCACGCGGCGCCCGAGGCCGCAGGATGTTAGGGCCCGTGGCGCTTCGCACTTGCCCTTTCGCCTCTCTGCTCGGCCAAGTCCGGGCGCGCCTTGGGCCCCGGGGCTACTATCGGCGTTCTGGGAATGGGGGTCCCCAGACTTGCCTTCCTGCGGCCTGCGGCATGGCTCAAGGGGCGGTCCATCATGGCCCACCTTCATCAACACGACCTCAAGACCCTCGCAAGGGGCCAAGCCTCGTGGGGCGGACGAAGGCCTCCTCAGGCACGGCCTCGTCAGGCTGGCTCGTGAGGATGCGGAGAGATCAAGGCGGGGTACCTCACGAGGTGCCCCATGACGCAAGCCATGATGACCATAGCCAGGCGGGCGCCAGGCGGGCGTTGGTCTACGCATAGTCCTTCTTTCTTCTTTGGTGCAAAGGGAGCAAGCGCAGGCAAGAGTATCAAGCAAAGTAAACCATTTCGGTGCAACAAGACCAAGACCAGCAGAACGACGGGATAGAAGTCATCGTGGAGCCCAAGCCGGCATCACTACCAGAGCCTTTGGTAGGCGAGGACCAACTTTAGTCAGGATAAGTTTACTCGATGTTCCCCTTCAAAATGGCCAATTGTTGGTGCCCTTCCCACTCAATATTTGGGAAGAGGCCCAGGGACTTTGCCTATAAATAGGACTAGCCACCACGAGGTAGGGGCATCTGGAGATGAACCAGGCGAACCTTAGCCAGAACCACCAACGCAAGAACCCCTCCCCTCGCGAGGCTGTCCTTCCTTGTACTGTCCATCATCAGCCCAAGAGGCAATCCACCACACCACACACTGGAGTAGGGTATTACACCACAATGGTGGCCTGAACCAGTATAAACTCTGTGTCTCTTGTGTTGTTCCTTTGATTGCTTAGTTCATAGCGAGGCGGTGAGGTACAGGTAGGTAGAAGGCGAAATCTCCGCGCGCACCCCAGTGTTCGAATCTATAGGGTCTACCGAAACCCCAAATCCGACAACTGTAGGAGCCGTTATTGATTGAAATAAAAGTAAGCTTACTTTTCATATCAATGGTAATGAGCATACGATGCACGTTTCGAAGAAACAATTACAAGTGAATGGTATTAATGTTATTAAAAAATCTCCGACAATCATTATTGGAACTTTTCAACTATCTCTACCTACTATCAAAAAGAAATATAAAATGCTTATTGTTGGGGACATTCATATCCCCAATGAGGTAACTTCGTGATTTACAAAAGTTCTTCGGTTTCATGCTAATCGAAAGTGGTTGTTAATAAGACTTGATCAACCTTATTAATGGATCATTTTTGAGAGGTATGAATTTGATGGATTTAGTGAGCACTACCTTCTATCCCTACCTTTTGTTTTTTGTTTTTCTTAGTCAAATAAAATAAAATAAAATGCTTTGTCTGTCTTCTGAGTTTTCCGTGCAATAAAAAATGACCCAAAAATAAAAGTTCTCAGAATGCTCTAAAATTTTAATACAATTTTTTCTGGATATTTCTGGATTTCTGGTGCAAATAATATTAGAGGGAGGTGCACCAGGTGGGCACAACCCACCTGGGCATGCCAGGACCCCCAGGTGTGCCCTGGTGGGTTGTGGTCCCAACGTGGGCGCCTCGCTTACTTCTTCTTCCCACATCACCACATTCCTCCACAAAAAAATCACCATTGCGATCTCTCTCGTGTTCTTGCTCCCAAAACCGCGGATTTCGATCTCTTTACTGGAAGCTCCATTTCCGAAACTGTTTCAGGGAATTGTTGCTTGGTATGTGACTCCTCCATGTGTCCAATTAGTTTTTATTTTAGTGGTTTATATTTTGAATAATTAGCTACTCTGGGTGCTGCTGTTGATGAGCTTGGATGTTGAATTCTTAGAGTTCTAAGTAGTTTGAATGCTTGCTATGGCCCCTATACACCCCTATGAGTAGTTCCTACCATTCTTAGGATGTTTTGTTAACAAATTGTTGTGACCAAAAAAATTCAGATTGTACGCAAATATGATGAACCTTTTTGGAAGGAGTTCTTCGAGGAGGAGATCCTCGGAGGCATCTTCCAGTAGCATCTCTGTTCGTCGATCTTATGTTGAACCAAGTGAAAGTTCCATTCAAAGTGCCACCACCAAAACATGCTTATGGTCGTGCAATGATTATATGATGAGTGTGGTCATTAAGTAGGAATTTGAGCAATATTTTGGTCCCTAGATTTCAGATAAGTGCGACCAACACCTCATCCTCACTGAATCATTTTCAAAGGATTTAAATTTCTTCCCCGTGAGTCTAGGGTGTCATTTAAACTGTATGTAAATCCATTTACCTTATCTTTAGAAAGGTTTGCTCACCTCTGCAAAATCCTATTCTGGGGTTCGCTTGATGAGCCACCGAGGTCCGAGTTCAAAATATTTTTGACTAGTCTTTGCTATGGTGAAACTAGGGGAGTGACACAAGGTAGAATAAAGAGCATTCATTTGCCTGTAATACAGTACTTCGCATTATTTAATGGAAAATGTGTTGGAGGCAAACAAGATTCTAGTACACTTTGTGCTCCTGATACACACTGCTCTCAACGGTGATAAAAGTTATAATTTGGAGCGATTGTTGCACGTAGGTTACAGCACAACGCTGGTAGTGGATATTTTAATGGTGGAATTTATGCCACACGCTTAGCAAGAGGGTTGTGTGTTTCTCCTTTGCCCTATGATCCTATGTTTACCCACGCAGTACCTAGACTTTGATGCTATGAAACATCATAAGATCCTGAGAGGTGATCCCCATAATTTCACTTATAATCTGACGTTTAACAAGGACTCCGTGGTAGGCACATATTTGCATGCACCTGCTCTCTTTAATGCTCATAACAGGGGAATATATTATGTTCTTGAGAGCGAGGTCCAAGCTCATAACGCAGCGGTTGTGGCTGCACGGCAGGCTGAGGCATCCGCACCGAGAGCCTCTATGAGCTACTACTCCGACCATAAAACAGAGGCTACTTACAGATTACCAAGCTGTCCAAAAGCCTAAGCTTGGGGGACTACGTATTTCCACTGATATTACATTCATGTTCACACATTTCATTCCAGTTGTTTGTGTTCCTACTTTTCCATTGTATTATCCATGGTAGATTTATTTTCTCGCTTTCTTATTATGTGTTTGAAAAACTTTGAGAAAATCCAAAAATATGTTGCTTGCTTCTTTTTGTTTTTTCTTCCTAGTCTAAATTGTTGTAGCACTAAAAAGAAAACCCAAAAATATTTCCTCCTTATTTTACTTGTTGGGAGCTTTCGCGTGTAAATAGTTTTTCTCGCTTTTGTTTGTCCCTTTTTATTTGGTTGTTTATGAAAAATCAGAAGCTCCAAAAATATTTCGATTTGTTTCTCTGAATTTCTTTTCATTTTATTGAGTTATACCGAGGAGAAAACCACGATGAAAATGTTGAGTGGCTCTCATTTGCACTATTGTTGATCAGACGAAGAACCCATATTACCTTGTCTTCTCCTTTTGAATAAAATGATTGCAGATTCCAGCTTAGTCCATGGCACTCTTGCACTATTATTATTTTCAAATCATTCGGTCATGCAAGTGAAAGGCAATAATGATGATATTAGATGAATTGGCCGTGGCAGACAGAAACTGGTATGAGCTCAATTTTTCTATTTTTGTAAATATGTTTAACCTAGTATCCATGATTCAGCCTATTATGATCAAACATGTTTGCAATGACAATTAGAGATTATAGTTTCTCATGCCATTCATAAGTAGCTAGGAGTGAATAATGACTTATCTTGGATGTCAACATTGCGCTAAAATGATTGTGATGTAGTATGATGATATGGTATCCTCCTCAGAATGTTTGAGTGGCTTGACTTGGCACATGTTCATCCATGTAGTTGAATTAAAACCAACATAGCCTCTATGATATTTATGTTCATGGTGTTCATATCCTACGCATGATAGTATCCAATGTTACTTATGCATAACGCATGTTCATGACCGTTGTTGCTCTCTAGATGACCGCTTCTCAACCTATTTGCTAGCCTTCGCCTGTACTAAGTGGGAACTCTGCTTGTACATAAAAAAACTGAAACCCAAGTTATTCCAGACGAGTCTAACATACCTACCTATATGCGGTATTACCCTGCTGTCCTAAGTAAATTTGCATGTGCCACCTCTAAAAACTTCAAATAAATATCTCTTTTGTGTGCCTAGATTGTTCATAGAGCGACAAGAGGTAGTTGGTATCTTCCATGCTAAGTGGGTTATTCTCAGGTTAGGTGTTTATTCACTCACCATTGCACGAGAAAAGAGCGGTAATAGGGATTCCCAGTCCCAAATTGCAAAAGGAACTTATCAATAATCAAACAAAACTCCTATGTAGCAAAACCTTTACTTTAGTGGTTGGGAACCGCTACTGATTTGTTTAGCATGGGATATATTGATAACTGATGGTCGCGAAGTAAACAAGAAGGGTGCATGTCTCAAAATTTCATTTACCTTTGTTATAAAAACTTGAGCTCTAGTACCTCTATAGATCACTACTTCCCTCTGCGAAGGGACTATCTATTTACTTTTATGTTGTGTCATCACCTTCTCAAATAAGCGCCAGAACCTGAGAGCACTGTTGTCATGCTGATGCATTGTGTATAGCTAATGTTGGGTGCATCATGACTGGATCTTTTCTACCATGAATTAAAATGTTTAGTCGCTGCTTGAACTTTGGGGGTGCTCTGCATTTATGTTTTGCGGTCTCAGAAAGGGCTAGCAAGATACCACTATTGCCATATTGTATCATGGTTGTTTTAACAACGTGTTGCTGTTTGAGATATCTTCTTATTGCTCGCTAGTTGATTATGTCAGTGATATGAGTTAATATAGTTTTAAAGAGTTATTGTTGACATGGTTAGTTATAATCTTTGCTGACAACCTTGGTGCTATTTAAGCTTATTTATGAAACAAGAGCAGACGAGTTCATAAAAGTTTTTCTTTTTCACTTTCAGTTTATCAGCTGAATTGCTTGATGACAAGCAAAGGTTAAGCTTGGGCGAGTTGATACGTCTCCGTCATATCCACTTTTCCTAACGCTTTTACTCTTGTTTTGGACTCTAATTTGCATGATTTGAATGAAACTAACCCGGACTGACGATGTTTTCAGCAGAACTACCATGGTGTTGTTTTTGTGCGGAAATAAAAGTTCTTAGAATGGAACGAAACTTTGCGAGGATTTTTTATACAATAAAAGAAAATATCTGGAGCCAAGAACCACCGCAGGGGGCACCTGGGTGCGAACAACCGACCAGGGTGTGCCACCCCTCCAGACGCACCCGGGTGGGTTGTCCCCACCTGGTGGCCCCGAAGACCTTGAAACCAACGCTATAAAATCCTAGTTTTCCCAAAAAAATCAGGGAGAAAGAATTACTGTGTTTCACAAGACGGAGTCGCCGCCGTCTCCTGTTCTTCATCGGGAGGCCAGATCTGGAGTACGTTTGGGGCTCCGGGAGGGGGATCTTCGATCTTCATTATCACCAACCCTTCTCCATCGCCAATTTCATGATGCTCCCCACCGGGAGTGAGTAATTCCTTCGTAGGCTCGCTGGTCGGTGTGGAGTTGGATGAGATTCATCATGTAATCGAGTTAGTTTTGTTAGGGCCTGATCCCTAGTATCCATTATGTTCAGAGATTGATGTTGCCATGACTTTGCCATGCTTAATGCTTGTCACTTTGGGCCCGGGTGCCATGATTTCAGATCTGAAACATTTATGTTATCACCATTATATCCATGTTCTAGATCCAATCTTGCAAGTTATAGTCACCTACTACGTGTTATGATCCGGCAACCGCGGAGTGACAATAGTCGGGACCACTCCCGATGATGACCGTAGTTTGAGGAGTTCATGTATTCACCGTATGTTAAAGCTTTGTTCCGATTCTCTATTAAATGGAGGCCTTAATATCTCTTAGTTTACAATAGGACCACGCTGCCATGGGAGGGTAGGATAAATGATGTCATGCAAGTTCTTTCCATAAGCACGTATGACTATTTACGGAATACATGCCTACATTATATTTATGAACTGGATCTAGTGCTGTATCGCCCTAGGTTATGACTGTCTCATGATGAATATCATCCAATGAATCAATGATCCAGTGCCTATGAATTTACCTTATATTGTTCTTGCTAAGTAACTACCGCTACAAAATTACTGCAATCACTGTTACCGTTACTGTTGATGCTACCATCATTATCAAAACTATCATATTACTGTGCTACTGATCACTTTGCTGCAGATAATTAATCTCCAAGTGTGGTTGAATTGAGAACTCAGCTGCTAATACTTGAAAATATTCTTTGGCTCCCCTTGTGTCGAATCTATAAATTTGGGTTGAATACTCTACCCTCGAAAGCTGTTGTGATCCCATATACTTGTGGGTTATCAAGAAAGAGTAAGAAAGATTCTTCTTCTAGTAGTAATAATAATCATGCTAAATCCAATATTGTTTCTTCTAGTAATTCTCTTGATTCCACTAATGATTCTCTTAGCCAAGTTACACTTGAGCAAGAAAATAGTTTATTGAAGGGAATTATAGAGAAAGGTGTTTACAAGAGCCTTGCCAGAAGTAATCAATTTGACGAAATTGTATGCAAGCAAGGAAGGCACTGGAAGAATCAAGGTGTTGGTTTTGAATGTAAGTTCAATGCCAATGGAGTTGAGTGGGAAGAATATCAATACCCCAAGATGAAGTTTGTTGCTCAACAAGAGAAGTATGACCCTACTTCTTTCAAGGGAACACAAGCTCAAGATGATCTTCCACCACAAGACCACAAGCTAAAAGGTAAGGATAAGCTTAAAGAGGAGATTGTTGCATTTGAAGAAGCTCCTAAGGCCTTAGTCAAGTGGGTTCCCAAGACTACATAAGGTTCTACTTCATCAAGTACGACTACAACTCCAAGGATTCCCATCGAGTTGATGTAGATCCCAAAGAAGAAGAACTAGAGAGTTCTTTAGGGTGACTCCACCAACATACTTCACTCATATTCATTCTGGCAAGGACAAGTGCAATCAACTTCCATATCTTGCACTAGTTCAAGGAGTTACAAACCCTCTTGCTGGTAAGTCAAGGGACAAGGTAACCAAATGCTTCCATGGACATCATCATATGTGTACATCACTGTATGTCTATGGATATCTCATACATCTCCAACGTATCTATAATTTATGATATATTCAGGCCATGTTTACAATAATTTTATATGGTTTTGGTATGATTTGCAAGGAACTATCTCAGACTGACGCTGTTTTCAGCATAACTACCGTGGTGTTGATTTTTGTGCAGAAATCAAAGTTCTCCAAATGAGCTAAAACTTTTTGATTATTTATTTGGAACAAAAGAGACCCCCGAAGCTTCGTGGAAGGACCAGAAGGTGAAGGAGTAGGGCACAAGACACGGGGGCATGCCAGGGGGCCCAGGCACCCCTCGGTGGGTTGTGCTCACCTCGAGGCCCATCTTCGTGTGATTCCAACGCTGAAAAGTCCTATAAATAGAGAAACCATCAAAAATACCCTAGATCAGAAGTTCCGCCACCGCAAGCCTCTATAGCCATGAAAAACCAATCTAGACCCTGTTTTGACACTCCGCCGGAGGGGGAGATCATCACTGATGGCCATCTGCATCATCCCGGTGCCCACCATGATGAGGAGGGAGTAGTCCACCCTCGGGGCTGAGGGTTTTACCAGTAGCTATGTGTTTAATATCTCTCTCTCTCTCGTGTTCTTGAGATGTCACGATCTTGATGTATCGCGGGCTTTGTTAATATAGTCGGATCATATGGTGTTCTCCCCTCTCTATCTTGCGATGAATTGAGTTTTCCATTTGAGATTTCATTTTATCGGATTGAATACTTTTATGGATTTGAGAACACATGATGTATGTCTTGCTATGAATACCCGTGGTGACAATCGGGTATTGTATTGATTCACTTGATATGTGTTTTGGCACTCAACTCGCGGATTCCCGAGGTGACATTGGGGTAACCTATGCATAGGGTTGATGCATGTTCTCATCTTTGTTTCTCTGATAGAAATCTTGGGGCACTCTTTGAGGTTCTTTGTGTTGGATTGAGTATTATGAATCTGAAATTGTTTGATGCATATCGCATAATCAACTCACGGAAACTCGCGGTGACATTGGCGTATCTAGGTGAGACATTAAAGTTGGTTGACGTGTATCATATGGTGTTATTTTAGTATGAACTCTTGGTTAAATTGATAGAAAAAATAGCTTTGTGTTATTTTAGTACGAACTCTAGGATAGATTGATCGGAAAGAATAGCTTTGAGGTGGTTTCATACTGTCAGGACCCCGACTCGATGTCACATCGATCTAGCTGGTAACACCTCATATCACTTTGCGGCCTCACGCACGGTATCCCCACGGGTGTCGTCTCACCTTTTCCCGGGACCGTTTGCGCCTTTTGGCTCACGTATATGATAGTGTCGCTAGCATCCATATGATAAGGAGCCCGGGCTGACATGACTAGTCGTAAACCCAAAGTGGCACAGACTTACAGGGACAGGCATCCATGACCCAGCTTCGAACGTGTCGGTCATCAGCAAGTGGGTCCGGGCTGTAGCACTGGGCTAGCAGGACTCCGGTAAACCGGGCTGTAGCGGGCTAACAGGACTCCGGTACTCAAAGCGTGACATTTCCCCGAAGGGACAGACACAGGAACGAAGAAGGACACATGCCGGCCAGCCTAAGTGTTCCAGAGCAGTAGCAAGCTACCATGGCTCAGCGGTAACACTAGGAGACATTTCCCGGTAAGAGAGGCTACTAAAGATAAACAACTAGATAGTCAGATCCCACACATACCAAGCATTTCAATCATACACACAATATGCTCGATATGCGCAAATACAACGAAGCATCACAACATGACTCTACGACACAAGTACTTTATTTAAGGCTCAGGGAGCCATACATATCATACACAAAGGTACGGGTCTCACGACCCAACATACAAGTCATACAGTCATACAAACCAGCAGCGGAAGTAACTTGTCTGAGTACAGACAACTAGTAAAATAAAAGAGGCTTGGAAAGCCTAGCTATACTACGTGGTCCTTCACAAGCTCAGGGTCACCACCTGGGTCTTTAGCCTACTCGTTGATGTCAACGTCTACATAGAACCCATCAGAAGGGGTTGCAGCGTCTTCTGTAAAAATGTAGATTATAGCAACATGAGTACAAAGGTACTCAGCAAGACTTACATCAGATCCTACATACATGCATAGTATCAAGAAGGGTTGGTGGAGTTATTGCAGCAAGCCAGCTCTGACTCTTGGCTAGGCTATCCTACGATACTCCAACTTGAAATGGTTTTGCGCACACGAGTCCACTACTCACCACTTCAATACACTACCGAGGATCCACCTCCGTCTTCCTACGGAAGAGCCATCCTCGGCACTCACACTTATCTTGAGGCTTTTAGTAGCTTCCATTTACTTGTCTATGAACTGTATAGGCAACCAAGTAGTCCTTTACCGCGGACGCGGCTATTCGAATAGATCATGTTAACCCTGCAGGGGTGTACTTCTTCATACATGTTTCCACCACTTAGCGTCTGCACACGACATGTGCTCGGCAGACTTCAAGCGAAAGCCGACGTGGGTGTAGACCACGACCTACCTAAACACTTAAGCCTCTAGTCCAGGTTTATCGCCTATTCAGGTTCCATCCGCAGGGAGTCCGGCCGAGGTTTCCCATACGGCCCCGAACGATGTGAACAGGGTTCCCGAGATACCTAACGGGTATTCGGTACACCGTGCCACGTACCTACCGCATCACAGCCCACCCCTACGGTCAGTGCTGTCCACGGCCTCCAGTAGGCTACAAACACCAGAAACTACTTGCAACTCCTGGACAGAGAGCTAGGGTGAATAAGAAGTCGAGCGGGGTCATATTTCAGGGCCCAATGCATGGTAGTAGCTGTATCTTAAATCACATATACAGATCTCAGTGCTTAAGGTCGGCTTCAATGAAACAACCCACCATGTACTCCTACATGGCCTCTCATCGATACCTTTACCAAATCGTGTTCACCACACCATTCTCATTACCGACATAATCATTTCACTCTAGCCCATCACCCAGATGAACCAGACCTGACACGACTCTAAGCATAGCAGGCATAGCAAGGTAGGAACAACACATACATAGGGCTCAATCAACTCCTACACATGCTAGTGGGTTTCATCTAGTTACTGTGGCAATGACAGGTCATGCAGAGGAAATGGGTTCAACTACCGTAGCACACAGCAGTTTGAATCGCGTTGTCTTAATGCAGTAAAAGAGAGCAGGAGCGAGAACATGGGTTTGTATCGATATGATCAAATGGTTGGTTGCTTGCCTGATGGTTCGATGCACTGATATGGTTCTTCGATAGGGTAATCACGGTACTCCTCGGAGGCAGAACCTGTCGCAAAGGACATCGATACACAAGCATCACCAAACAATGTGCAACAATATGATGCATGCATAAACATGGCAATATGAGTGTGTTGGGCTAATGCAACTAAAACCAGAAGGGTTTGAACAAATTTGAATCAAAGATTCAAATTTCAAACTCCAAACATGGCCTTTTAAAGTGCTTTTCCTTGTTCTGCTTAAAACATCAATTTAACTTGTTTGATCATGCATGAAAATAGTACAGATGGATAGATTGGATTTTTCTGATCATTTTTCATATATAATTTGTCCAATTTGGAGTTACAGAATAAAAGTTATGAATTTTTGAAGTTTAAATAATATTCTGGAATTTCCTGATTTAATTTAAATCCAGAAAATCAATTACTGCGTCAGCCTGACGTCAGTGTGACGTCAGTGGTCAACTGAACAGGTCTGGGTCAAACCTGACAGTGGGTCCCGCATGTCAGGGTGATTATTTTAATTAAGATTTAATTAAAACTAATCCTGTATAATTAGCAGGGCTGGGCCCCACCTATCATTGACTCAGGGGAGTCAACCAGGGCCCACCCGGTTTCAAAGTCAAAGCCAGCGACGCCGGCGGTTAGCCGCCGGCGAGCCAGACGCGGCGGCGGGAGTGGTTTTGGCCATTTCTGCCACCAAAGGGGCCGCGGAGACCACCGGAGTGGAGCTGAGGACAAACCGCAGCTCTTGGCGGAGTCCGTTGGGGTCGGGGTGGCCGGAGTCGACGGCGGCGAGCTCGGCTGCGGCCGCCGGGGTTCGGTCGTGCACGGGAACAGGGTTGGAGCTCGAAGTCGAGCGAAGCGAGGCGCTAGGGATGCTCTACGGGGTCTTGCGAACTCGTTGGACTCGCCGGGGTGACCAAATGGTCACCGGAGTGCGTCGACGGCGAGCTCGGCGACGGCGGAGGTTCGGCCGTGGTGGGGAGGAGGCTACGGTGGGGGAACGGGGGGGAGGAGAGGGGGAAACGGTGGCGTAGCTCACCGCGGTTGCAGTGGGCGTCGAAGCGGGCTCGGGGACGCGCCGGAGACGACGAATTCGACGGCGACGATGGTCGGAGCCCGAAGAGGGGAACGGCGACGTGGCGGCGATGCAGGGCTTCCGGGGAGCTGTGGAGCGGTGGGGAGGAAGAGGGGGTCGTGGCGGAGCTTCTGAGCTAGTCGGGGGAGCGAGGGGTGGCCGGAGATGGCTGCTACGGCGAACGGCGGCGACGGTGGTGTTCGGCCGTGTGAGAGAGAGAGCGAGGAAGAGGAGGGAAGAGCCGGGAGAGAGTGAGAGAGAGCAGGGGGGATCGGGACGGCCTGCGGGAGTCGTCCACGCGGCCAGGAGCTCGTCGGCAAGCAGGAGGTGGCCGCGCGGCCGTGCGCGTGCGAGCACACAGCAGCTTCGGGGCGAGGGGAGGAAGACGACGGAGGGCTGCAGTGGTGGGCTGGGCCGGCCAGCTGGCTGGGCCGCATAGTGGAGGAGCCCAGGTAAGCTCCTCCTGTTATATATTTTTTCTGTTTTCTAATTTCTGACATTTGTTTTGATTTAAAAAATATATTAAATCATTTATTTAACTTATGCCAATTTTTGCAGGAGCTATATATATTATTCCAGAGCTCTTTTATAAATGGCATAATATTTGGGCATATATTAATATATATAATTAATATATTTCCAATGCAAATACTTATGCATTAATTCCAAATGCCCAAAATAAATGTCCATGAGCCACTAAAAACATTGGTTTGATTTTTATCTCTGTCCAATATTTTCAGAGAGCAACATGAGCATTTTCTTGGATCCTTTTGGAGAAATTTTTATTTGGGTCATTTTCAAAATGATTCTGAGGGTTTCACAGATCCCCATTTCAAGTTTCTGATGAAGGAGTAAACATGATGCAACACTCTAATGCATGGCTAACTAGGATGTGACAACTCACCCCCACTCAAAAGAATCTCGTCCCGAGATTTGGGTTCCTCCGGGAAGAAGGCGGGATACTCGAGTCGAAGACGATCCTCCCTTTCCCAAGTTGCTTCATCCTCAGAATGGTGCGACCATTGAACCTTGAGAAACTTGATATTATGACGTCGCGTGGTACGTTCGGCTTGATCGAGGATACGAATGGGGTACTCTCGATATGTAAGATCATCTTGGAGATCAAGCATTTCGTGGTCCACTCCACGGATAGGATCCGAGAAGCAACGCCTGAGTTGAGAAACGTGGAAGACATCGTGAACTCTGGAGAGGTGCGGAGGTAGTTCCAACTGGTAGGCAACTTCTCCCCGTTTGGCAAGAATGCGAAAAGGTCCAATGTAACGAGGAGCCAATTTGCCTTTGATACCGAAACGATGGGTTCCCTTCAGAGGGGTGACCCGAAGATAAGCCTTCTCGTCAACCTCGAAAGTCATAGCCTTATGTTTTCAGTCATATTGACTCTTTTGACGAGATTGGGCTGTTTTCAACTTTTCACGAACGATACGAACTTGTTCTTCTGCTTCCTGAATCATATCCGGGCCAAAGAATTGTCTTTCCCCGGTCTCTGACCAGTTAAGGGGTGTTCGACACCGTCGTCCATAGAGAACTTCAAAAGGGGCTTTACCCAAGCTAGATTGATAGCTGTTGTTGTAAGCGAATTCGGCAAATGGAAGGCACTTCTCCCAGTCCATTCCGAATGAGATAACAGAGGCTCGAAGCATGTCTTCTAGAATCTAATTGACGCGTTCCACTTGACCACTTGACTGAGGGTGGAAAGCGGTGCTAAAAGAGAGACGAGTTCCCATAGCATTTTGGAAACTTTCCCAAAATCGAGAGGTGAAAAGACTTCCTCGATCCGAGTTAATTTCCAAAGGAACACCATGGAGAGACACTATTCGGGAGATGTACAAATCTGCCAGCCGACTAGCGGTTATGCTCTCACGAACAGGTAAGAAATGAGCTACTTTGGAAAGACGATCGACCACGACGAAAATAGCATTATTCCCTCTCTTGGTCCTGGGAAACCCGGTAATGAAATCCATACAAATTTTATCCCATTTCCATTCAGGAATAGCTAAGGGTTGAAGGGTGCCAGCAGGCTGTTGGTGCTCTGCTTTTACACGACGACAGACGTCGCAATTTGCAATATACTGAGCAATTTCTCTCTTCATCCTAGTCCACCAGAATCTCTGGCGTAGGTCCTGATACATTTTAGTGCTACCGGGATGAATGGTGAGAGGAGATTCATGAGCTTCCTTAAGGATCAACTGCCGCAGATGCTGGTTCTTGGGAACCACTAGACGGTTCTCAAAGTACACAACACCATGATCATTTGTGGAGAAACAACTAGCACCTCCGCTAGCAATGTTCTCTTTGATTTTAGATATTCCCTTATCTCGCTTTTGGGCAGCGATGATTTGATCCGTAAGAGTAGGTTTTGCTACCAAGGTGGAAAGAAAACCTTGAGGTACAATGTGAAGGTTAAGCTTCCGAAATTCCTCATGGAGAAGCGGTTGACTTTGTTGTAACATCAGGTTGTTACAATAAGATTTACGACTTAGCGCATCAGCCATGACGTTGGCTTTCCCTGGGGTGTAGGTTATTCCTAAGTCGAAGTCCGTGATCAATTCAACCCAACGTCTCTGCCTGAGATTCAAATCCGGTTGGGTGAAAATATACTTCAGACTTTGGTGATCAGTGAATATTTCGCAACGATTACCGAGGAGGTAATGTCGCCAGGTCTTAAGTGCATAGACTACGGCTGCAAGCTCTAGATCATAGGTAGGATAATTCTCCTCATGTGGGTGCAATTGCCGTGAAGCGTAAGCAATTACGTGTCGATCTTGCATAAGAATGCAACCTAGTCCTTGTCGCGAGGCGTCGCAGTAGATAACAAAGTCCTTGGAGAAATCTGGCGGTACCAGCACGGGAGCAGAGGTCAGGCGTCTTTTCAGTTCCTGAAAGCTGTGCTCACATTGTGGAGTCCACTCGAACTTCTTATCTTTCTTGAGAAGTTCGGTTAGAGGTTTAGCAACCTTGGAGAAGTTCTCGACAAAGCGACGACAATAGCTCGCTAAGCCTAGAAAACTCCGAACTTGCTTGACCGATTCAGGCGGAGTCCAATTAAGGACGGCTTGAACTCGCTCAGGGTTAACAGCAATACCTTTACCAGATATTACATGACCCAGATAGGTCACTTCTGACAACCAGAATTCACATTTTGAAAATTTGGCATAAAGGCGATGCTCTCGAAGTTTCTTCAACACTAGCCTTAAATGTTCGGCATGTTCTTCCTCGTTCTTGGAGTAGATGAGTATATCATCGAGATAAACTACGACGAATTTATCCAAATACTCCATGAAGATTGAGTTCATTAACCGAGAAAAGGTGGCTGGAGCGTTGGTTAAACCGAAGGACATGACGGTGTACTCGTATTGGCCATAACGAGTAACAAAGGCCGTTTTAGGAATGTCCCCGTTTCTGATTTTGATTTGATGGTAGCCCAACCTCAAATCCATCTTGGAGAAGACTGAGGATCCAGCGAGCTGATCATACAGATCGTTGATCCTGGGAAGTGGATATTTGTTCTTGATTGTGACCAAATTGACAGGTCGGTAATCTACAACCATCCGGTCCGTACCATCCTTCTTCTTGACGAATAGGACGGGGCAAGCCCACGGAGATGAACTAGGGCGGATGAAACCCTTTTTCAAGGATTCATCGAGTTGTTTCTTAAGCTCGGCTAGTTCTAGTGGTGCCATCTTATAGGGTCTTCTAGCAATCGGAACGGTTCCGGGGATGAGGTCGATTACGAACTCAACATCCCTGTCAGGTGGAACACCTGGCAATTCCTCTGGAAAGACATCCGGGAAGTCACAGACTACCGGCACGTCCTCAAGGTCTGGCAAAGGGCTGGCGTTAAGAGAATATAATTGTCGCTTGGCTATTCGGGTCAAGACATTGACTATCTTCCCCGAAGGATGGGTGAGTTGAACAGTCCTAGAGAAGCAATCAATCTTGGCTTGATGAGCTGACATCCAGTCCATACCCAAAATGATATTAATATCTGAAGATTTAAGGGCTATCAAAGATGCGAGAAAAACAAGTCTGTCGACTTGGATTTCATTTCCATGGCTTACTCTAGAGGTTTGCCATTTGGATCCCGGAGTTTGAATTACCATAGAGGTTGGCATATCACCGAATGCGACGTTATGCAAGTGAGCATAGTTTTCAGATATAAAAGAATGAGAGGCTCCTGTATCGAAAAGAACAGATGCCGGGTGGCAATTAACAAGAAGCGTACCGAGAACGACGTTGGGATCCTCTTGAGCTTCTTCGGCAGAGATACAGTTGACATGGCCACGTGAAGCGGTGACCGGCTTGGCGTGGAATATTTTCCTGTCGGCTTGCCACGGCCAACAGCTTTAGCAGACTGGTTGGGGTTGGTCTGGGGACACTCACGCATATAGTGACCAGATTCCCCACATTTGAAACAAGTCACGGAACTGGTACGTGGAGGAGCATTATTGGTTGAACCCCCATAGGGTTTGGTCGGTGCAGACTGTTGAACAGGGCGAGGCGCCTGGAAAGATGGCCTCGGTGTGAACCTGGGTGGCAGGGCGGTGTTGGGCACCCACACGCGGCGCTTCTGAGGACCAGCACCGGATGAGGAACCCATGTCACGGCCATGCTTGCGTGTTGCGTCATAGTCAGTCTGACCAGTTTCAGCACTGATGGCCTTGTTAACAAGTTTCTGAAAAGGATGTGCACTCATGCAGACGGAGGTCGCGGCGAAGCTCAGGACTAAGGCCCTTACGGAACCTTGCTTGCTTCTTGGCGTCAGTAGACACTTCCTCAGTTGCATATCGGGCGAGATTACCAAACTCCCTGCTATAGACATCCACAGAAAGTCGGCCTTGGGTGAAACTGCAAAATTCTTCACGTTTACGGTCCATGAGACCCTCCGGAATGTGATGTTCACGGAAAGCCTCGCTGAACTCAGCCCAAGTAGTGACATGGCCCGCTGGGCGCATAGCTCCATAATTCTCCCACCATAGACTGGCGGGGCCTTCAAGATGATATGCAGCAAAGGTGACCTTGTCAGCCTCCGCTACCAGCGCGGAACGCAGTTTGTGAGAGATACTGCGAAGCCAGTCATCAGCGTCGAGAGGCTCGACGGAGTGGTGGAACGTGGGTGGATGCAATTTGATAAAATCACTGAGTGACACCACGTTAGCCCTCTGATGGTGTGCTGTATTCTGTTCAATACGCTCCAACAAACGGTTTGTCTCCCGCTTGTTTCTCTCAGCTTCCATCATAACCTCGGCTAGTGAAGGAGGATGAGGCAGATTTGCATCCCTGGCTTCACTGCCTTCGGCCTGCTCTTGGGAAGCAGGGTTAGCGCGCGTTTTGACCATCCTAGGTAAACAAGACAATGATTTAGTCAGGATGGTAAAATTCCAACATAGGATACATAATGTAAGGAATAACTCGGAATGCAAGATGATCATCCGTATGACATGGTAGATACAGAAACTGCTTCTTTTATTCCATCGTCATACACACCATACAGGGTTTAGTACAAGACCAAACAAGTACTATTACGGTGAAAAGAGGGTTACATCTCATCGAAGGCATCCCAAGCTCCTATACATTATTTTTCTACACCTCCGGAAAGAGTACAAACTAGGTCATATCCCACGAGTCACGCAGGACGATAGACGACACGGCTAGTGCGAACTAGTGATACTACCACTAACTCAGACCGATCCGTAGTAGTCCTCGTAGAAGTCGCCTCCATAGCCTGGAAGTTCAACATGATCATCCGGAAACAGACGATCTCGCGGAGCTTGTGGACCATAGGGGCTAGGATGAGGCCTTGGACCAACAAACGGTGGCCTGCGGGGGCCGCGAGGTGGGGTGATGCCTCCTACATCACGCCAAACCATTACGTCCGGCAGAGCAGATCTCACAGGATAGAGATCGCGCATATCTGAATATCCAGCTTGCACCGCCGGTGCGAACCGAGTCAAAGTGGCCCAGTGGTCAGCACGGGTATTGAAGAGCTCTAACCTTAAGGCCCGATTTTCACGGTCCTTATCCTCGAGCATCTCAGCAGTGGTGCGAGTCCGTGAATCCTCCTGAGTGGGGTCAGCATAGATAGCCTGGAGATATCCTTGTGCTCCCGGAAGTGATCCTGGCATATACCGGAAATCAGAGTCCCGAAATAAACCAGATCTGACTCGCATAATGGTCATCATAGAGTAGGCGGCGTCCTGCACAGCCATCTCAATAGTAACCCCGAGTCCATAGGAGCAGTGAAGAGGCTCGGTGGATCCAGGATAAGATGGAAATATCCTGACAGTGCAGAGATACTGGCTTTGATTAAAATCTCAGAATTGCTCTTCGACCGTGTACTCGGGATACCAGCGGTATCCAGCCTCAGTCATTACCCTGACCAACTTAGCAGTATGGCCGGGTACATCTAGACATCGAGTCAGGCGAACCACTTGATTGAGGTCGCGAGTGGCCATCTGAAAGCACAATCATAATGCAAAGGCATTAGAATTTCTAGCAAAATTTCGGCAGCATAACAGCTGTAAATGCTCAAAAAGGATTTTGAGACATTTGACAAAGGATTTCGTACACACTCAACATCACCATATCAAAGTTCTGAAACCATTCTGGCAACATAATGTGGTAGTAGAACTGAACTAGGCTTGTAACCATCAAACTTATAAGGTACTACTGATTAGTAACACGTGATCCTGATAGAGAGAATAGATCCTAATTCCTTAACCCCCGGTGGAAGAATGGACTGACTCAGATCAGAAAGTCATAAGGTATAAGGAGTAAAAAGAGCCTTACGTTCCAACCCACAAACAATTTCCCTACATATAACTAAACAATTTCTAGACTCAACATCGACCAGTTTGGCTTGGAGAACCTACAGGCAGTCCGGCTCTGATGCCAACGCTGTCAGGACCCCGACTCGATGTCACATCGATCTAGCTGGTAACACCTCATATCACTTTGCGGCCTCACGCACGGTATCCCCACGGGTGTCGTCTCACCTTTTCCCGGGACCGTTTGCGCCTTTTGGCTCACGTATATGATAGTGTCGCTAGCATCCATATGATAAGGAGCCCGGGCTGACATGACTAGTCGTAAACCCAAAGTGGCACAGACTTACAGGGACAGGCATCCATGACCCAGCTTCGAACGTGTCGGTCATCAGCAAGTGGGTCCGGGCTGTAGCACTGGGCTAGCAGGACTCCGGTAAACCGGGCTGTAGCGGGCTAACAGGACTCCGGTACTCAAAGCGTGACATTTCCCCGAAGGGACAGACACAGGAACGAAGAAGGACACATGCCGGCCAGCCTAAGTGTTCCAGAGCAGTAGCAAGCTACCATGGCTCAGCGGTAACACTAGGAGACATTTCCCGGTAAGAGAGGCTACTAAAGATAAACAACTAGATAGTCAGATCCCACACATACCAAGCATTTCAATCATACACACAATATGCTCGATATGCGCAAATACAACGAAGCATCACAACATGACTCTACGACACAAGTACTTTATTTAAGGCTCAGGGAGCCATACATATCATACACAAAGGTACGGGTCTCACGACCCAACATACAAGTCATACAGTCATACAAACCAGCAGCGGAAGTAACTTGTCTGAGTACAGACAACTAGTAAAATAAAAGAGGCTTGGAAAGCCTAGCTATACTACGTGGTCCTTCACAAGCTCAGGGTCACCACCTGGGTCTTTAGCCTACTCGTTGATGTCAACGTCTACATAGAACCCATCAGAAGGGGTTGCAGCGTCTTCTGTAAAAATGTAGATTATAGCAACATGAGTACAAAGGTACTCAGCAAGACTTACATCAGATCCTACATACATGCATAGTATCAAGAAGGGTTGGTGGAGTTATTGCAGCAAGCCAGCTCTGACTCTTGGCTAGGCTATCCTACGATACTCCAACTTGAAATGGTTTTGCGCACACGAGTCCACTACTCACCACTTCAATACACTACCGAGGATCCACCTCCGTCTTCCTACGGAAGAGCCATCCTCGGCACTCACACTTATCTTGAGGCTTTTAGTAGCTTCCATTTACTTGTCTATGAACTATATAGGCAACCAAGTAGTCCTTTATCGCGGACGTGGCTATTCGAATAGATCATGTTAACCCTGCAGGGGTGTACTTCTTCATACATGTTTCCACCACTTAGCGTCTGCACACGACATGTGCTCGGCACACTTCAAGCGAAAGCCGACGTGGGTGTAGACCACGACCTACCTAAACACTTAAGCCTCTAGTCCAGGTTTATCGCCTATTCAGGTTCCATCCGCAGGGAGTCCGGCCGAGGTTTCCCATACGGCCCCGAACGATGTGAACAGGGTTCCCGAGATACCTAACGGGTATTCGGTACACCGTGCCACGTACCTACCGCATCACAGCCCACCCCTACGGTCAGCGCTGTCCACGGCCTCCAGTAGGCTACAAACACCAGAAACTACTTGCAACTCCTGGACAGAGAGCTAGGGTGAATAAGAAGTCGAGCGGGGTCATATTTCAGGGCCCAATGCATGGTAGTAGCTGTATCTCAAATCACATATACAGATCTCAGTGCTTAAGGTCGGCTTCAATGAAACAACCCACCATGTACTCCTACATGGCCTCTCATCGATACCTTTACCAAATCGTGTTCACCACACCATTCTCATTACCGACATAATCATTTCACTCTAGCCCATCACCCAGATGAACCAGACCTGACACGACTCTAAGCATAGCAGGCATAGCAAGGTAGGAACAACACATACATAGGGCTCAATCAACTCCTACACATGCTAGTGGGTTTCATCTAGTTACTGTGGCAATGACAGGTCATGCAGAGGAAATGGGTTCAACTACCGTAGCACACAGCAGTTTGAATCGCGTTGTCTTAATGCAGTAAAAGAGAGCAGGAGCGAGAACATGGGTTTGTATCGATATGATCAAATGGTTGGTTGCTTGCCTGATGGTTCGATGCACTGATATGGTTCTTCGATAGGGTAATCACGGTACTCCTCGGAGGCAGAACCTGTCGCAAAGGACATCGATACACAAGCATCACCAAACAATGTGCAACAATATGATGCATGCATAAAACATGGCAATATGAGTGTGTTGGGCTAATGCAACTAAAACCAGAAGGGTTTGAACAAATTTGAATCAAAGATTCAAATTTCAAACTCCAAACATGGCCTTTTAAAGTGCTTTTCCTTGTTCTGCTTAAAACATCAATTTAACTTGTTTGATCATGCATGAAAATAGTATAGAATAAAAGTTATGATCATTTTTCTGATCATTTTTCATATATAATTTGTCCAATTTGGAGTTACAGAATAAAAGTTATGAATTTTTGAAGTTTAAATAATATTCTGGAATTTCCTGATTTAATTTAAATCCAGAAAATCAATTACTGCGTCAGCCTGACGTCAGTGTGACGTCAGTGGTCAACTGAACAGGTCTGGGTCAAACCTGACAGTGGGTCCCGCATGTCAGGGTGATTATTTTAATTAAGATTTAATTAAAACTAATCCTGTATAATTAGCAGGGCTGGGCCCCACCTGTCATTGACTCAGGGGAGTCAACCAGGGCCCACCCGGGGTCAAAGTCAAAGCCAGCGACGCCGGCGGTTAGCCGCCGGCGAGCCAGACGCGGCGGCGGGAGTGGTTTTGGCCATTTCGGCCACCAAAGGGGCCGCGGAGACCACCGGAGTGGAGCTGAGGACAAACCGCAGCTCTTGGCGGAGTCCGTTGGGGTCGGGGTGGCCGGAGTCGACGGCGGCGAGCTCGGCTGCGGCCGCCGGGGTTCGGTCGTGCACGGGAACAGGGTTGGAGCTCGAAGTCGAGCGAAGCGAGGCGCTAGGGATGCTCTACGGGGTCTTGCGAACTCGTTGGACTCGCCGGGGTGACCAAATGGTCACCGGAGTGCGTCGACGGCGAGCTCGGCGACGGCGGAGGTTCGGCCGTGGTGGGGAGGAGGCTACGGTGGGGGAACGAGGGGGAGGAGAGGGGGAAACGGTGGCGTAGCTCACCGCGGTTGCAGTGGGCGTCGAAGCGGGCTCGGGGACGCGCCGGAGACGACGAATTCGACGGCGACGATGGTCGGAGCCCGAAGAGGGGAACGGCGACGTGGCGGCGATGCAGGGCTTCCGGGGAGCTGTGGAGCGGTGGGGAGGAAGAGGGGGTCGTGGCGGAGCTTCTGAGCTAGTCGGGGGAGCGAGGGGTGGCCGGAGATGGCTGCTACGGCGAACGGCGGCGACGGTGGTGTTCGGCCGTGTGAGAGAGAGAGCGAGGAAGAGGAGGGAAGAGCCGGGAGAGAGTGAGAGAGAGCAGGGGGGATCGGGACGGCCTGCGGGAGTCGTCCACGCGGCCAGGAGCTCGTCGGCAAGCAAGAGGTGGCCGCGCGGCCGTGCGCGTGCGAGCACGCAGCGGCTTCGGGGCGAGGGGAGGAAGACGACGGAGGGCTGCAGTGGTGGGCTGGGCCGGCCAGCTGGCTGGGCCGCACAGTGGAGGAGCCCAGGTAAGCTCCTCCTGTTATATATTTTTTCTTTTTTCTAATTTCTGACATTTGTTTTGATTTAAAAAATATATTAAATCATTTATTTAACTTATGCCAATTTTTGCAGGAGCTATATATATTATTCCAGAGCTCTTTTATAAATGGCATAATATTTGGGCATATATTAATATATATAATTAATATATTTCCAATGCAAATACTTATGCATTAATTCCAAATGCCCAAAATAAATGTCCATGAGCCACTAAAAATATTGGTTTGATTTTTATCTCTGTCCAATATTTTCAGAGAGCAACATGAGCATTTTCTTGGATCCTTTTGGAGAAATTTTTATTTGGGTCATTTTCAAAATGATTCTGAGGGTTTCACAGATCCCCATTTCAAGTTTCTGATGAAGGAGTAAACATGATGCAACACTCTAATGCATGGCTAACTAGGATGTGACACATACCCTACAAACAATTTCTTCCTATGTTCTCCGCTAGATAGGAACTTTGGAGTGATTCTTCATCACACTTTGACGGATGGTTATACGATCCAGTTATATTAGAATTGTTGAGAGATTGCACTAGCGAAAGTACGGACCCTAGGCCTCATTGTCAAGCATTGCAATACTGTTTGTGCTCACTTTTATCATTTTCTACCTTGCCGTTTTATTTATTCAGATTATAAGAATATATTTCTACCATCCATATTACACTCTTATCACCATCTCTTCGCCGAACTAGTGCACCTATACAATTTGCCATTGTATAGGGTGTGTTGGGGACACAAGAGATTCTTTGTTATTTGGTTGCAGGGTTGTTTGAGAGAGACCACCTTCATCCTACGCCTCCCACAGATTGATAAACCTTAGGTCATCCACTTGAGGGAAATTTGCTACTGTACTACAAAATTCTGCGCTTGGAGGCCCAACACGAGTCTACAAGAACAATTTGTGTAGTAGACATTAATATTATTGTGTGTTCCTTGTGGGACTAACCCATGTAGGTATTGAAAGTGCAACTCACTCCAATGGATTGTTCTAAATGGTCTACATCAACATTGAGCATCCAGATCTTCAACATCTACATGAAGTCATCATCGACAAAACCCAAGGTTAGTTCATCCCTCTAAGGGGGATATCACATCTAGGGGGAGCTTTACTCTAAGATTTGAGCTAAAGCAACCCTAATGGTGTGAACACAACAATGCTTTATATAAAAGTGGTAACCCCACTTGTGCTTAAACGATGAGTATGACCTATTATCAAATGTTCTCATTTGACTCCTAAGTCAATATACTCATATATAGATGACCCAGTTATCGCCAATTGCTTGATAGATGCTAGAGTATTTGTGCATGCTTTGCCACATATTTCATTTGCTATCTTATTGTGTGAGAATGTTGGTTGCATAATTTTCTCCATTCGAGGACATCCATTTGTTGCTTTGATTGTTTGGTTTTTCTTTTTGCCAAATGGATGGACAAGAATGGCTAAGTACTCCGTCTAGCTATCTATGCTTTTCTCGTCACAAACTCTATTCATGCTGCATCACAAAGCTTGAACAAGTCAAATTCGGACCCTCCAGGTGAGGAGCACTCGGAGTCACCGATCCATCAAGGGCTTAAACTTCCAAAACCTCTTAATGCATCTCGGTCCGACCGATTCACCATACTTGGTCTCACCAAATTCATTAAATTGATCTAGGTTTTCACCTCCGTGCAACCGATTCGAACATTTCGGTCATACCGAGTTGCAATAACTCCTTGCAGTTTTGCATCTCGGTGCCATCGAGTCGTTCCACTCGGTCACACCGATGGTGACTGGGTATATATATCCGTAGGTTGAAATTTTGGAAATTACTCCAAACCCTTCGTCCGCGCATCCCAGCTGTGCCACCCATTTGGTCTCCGGATCGTCTCCATCATTGTCAGCGTCCTCTTGCCGCTGGACTCCATTGCCGTCAATGAAAATCTTACTGCCATTGTGGTCATAGCGAGTTCATAGCCAAGTTAGGGTACAAATTCAATTTCTTTGTGCATTCCTTTTTCTGATTCCTGCACGGAGATTACTGCCATTGTTCTGGCCATGTATGAGATCAATCTATCCACTGAAAAGTTCCTTTAGATTATATTTGATGCAAAAACTTAGGGTTAGGTTTCCGCTAAATTCATCTTGGACCGACCGATCTGAGGATCTCGGTCTCACCAATTTGGCTCAAGCCATTGCACAAGTACAATTCGGTTTGACCAAAGCATATGAATTGGTGTGTCCTAAATCACTCACTCTATGAACCCTAACATCTCGGAGTCACCGAACTGCGTTTCGGTTAGACCAAAATTGTATGTTTAGACTATGCTGCTGCTTCGGTGTCACCGAGTTAGTCATATTGGTAGCTCCAAAATGCCTTCTGCAGAAAACTAAAGTTAAGTTTTTGACTAATATTTTTTGAAAATAGATGTGCTTTTTGATGCTCATCCACTCTACCTATACCTATCTATTCAGAGGGTCAGTTTCAGAGATGTATGAGGGCAGTGACAGTCAGAATAGTTCAGAGGAGCAGGTGAATCTCAGTGAGGGCACTAGTACCTTCAATAGCAGCTTTGATGATGGTAGCAGAAGGACTCCAAGCAACTTGCCTAAGGCTCCTACTAGGCAAAAGAGGAATAGGACCTCGGATTCAGAGGATGAGGACTTTGTTGTTGAGGAGGAGGTGACCTCAAAGAAGAAAGTGCTCAAGAAGGAGTATGCTGCTGCTGCCACCAAGCCTGGCATGAAAGTGAAACATCCTGCGAAGGGAAAGCCCATGTCCAAAGCCACAGCCTCCACTCAGGAAACTATGGAGTTCACTCTTGAACAAAGAGAGGAAGAGGATGCTGGAGGAAAGAAGAGCAAGGAGAGAGTCAAGAAGACTATGACTAGAGTCATTGGCAAGCCTTCCATGGTCAGAGATTCTGAAGAAGAGGATGAGGAAGAGCCTGTTGCACCTCCCGCAAAGACTCCAAAGCTCATGGGGGATGCCATTAGGTCTGGGGCTGCTCCATCTAAGCCCAAGACAGCCCCCAAGCCATCTCCTCAAGCTTCAAAACCATCTGCACCCAAGAGATATACTAGAAACATCCCTGCTACTGAAAAGAACAAGGCCCTAGTGCCAGAAGTTCAAGAGGAAGAAGAGCAACAAGTGCTTGAAAAACTAAATCCAAAGATTCTTGATCATAGTGATGAACATCCCATTGCTGAGAACATGAAGGACAGGAAAGATGCAGGTCTGAGATTGTGGACACAGTTTGATCCCTATGCTGTCAAGAGAAGAACTGTTGTTGATTATCGTTTCCACACCAAGGAACAACATGACTTCTATGAAACAGTGTTGTTGGACAAGAAACCCATAGTGTGTGACATGATATGGGTGGATTGGACTTACATTGATGAAAATGAGGATTACTTCACAGCTATGCATGAGAGCTTCGGGATGAATGAAGTTGAAAAGTTTGCTGGCCAAAAATTGACAGAGTGGAATGATGAGTTGATAATGCAATTCTACTCCACTACTCATTTCTATCCAGATGGCAAGATTGTCTGGATGACAGAAGGAACTAGGTATAAGTCAACAATTGCGGAGTGGGCCAAGTTGATCAATGCCCCTTATGAGGATGAAAATGATATAGATGTGTAGGCCCAGCAAGGAAGGACCACAATTCAATGGCACGTATGTATAAGGAAATTCCTGATAAGGCCTTGGACACTCACAAGTTTGGATCAATCTACTATCTTCTCTCTGTCTTGACCACCATCAACACCATCTCGAGGCACACTTTTTTGCCCAAGTCAAGAGATCATAAGATGATCCGTGGCCATTCGATCAACTTGCTTCACTTGTTTGATGTGCCATAGAAGTTCAAGGTACTAAGTATCATTGTTGAAACAGTGAAGAGAACTATAGCTGATCAAAAAAGATCATGTGGATATGCCCCTCACATTCAGATGCTTATCAACTCCAAGATGGGGACAGGGACATATCTTCTTGACAAAGAGCATCTTCCCATGAGGCCAAAATTTGAGGACAATGAGGTTGTCATGGATGCATCTCATCGAACACGTGCAGAAGCCCAGGAGAAGAGAAAGCAAAGGCTGCAAAAGCAGCAAAACCAGCTAGTGCTCTAGATGCTTCGCAGGTGATGCTCAAGACCAAGCAGGACCAACTCAGTTATCTGCTTGACGCTATGATGTCTGCTAGAACTACGTCGGTATTTCCCTAATGAGGAAGGGATGATGCAGAATAGCGACGGTAGGTATTTCCCTCGATGATGAGATCAAGGTTATCGAACCATTAGGAGAACCTCCTCACACCACGTAAATAGCACCTGCACACAAATAACAAGTACTCGCAACCTGACGTGTTAAAGGGGTTGTCAATCCCTTTCGGGTATGGCGCCTTAAGATAGGCAAATAACATAAGTTAAAAGTGGTAGATATGATAAATAGATCCCAGAACAAATAAATTGCAACAAGGTATTTTGTATTTTTTGGTTTAATAGATCTGAAAATAAATGCAAGGCCAAATAGATCGCAAAGGCAAAAATGACAAAAAGAGACCCAGGGGCCATAGGTTTCACTAGTGGCTTCTCTTGAAAAAATAGCAAACAGTGGGAAAACAATTACTGTTGGGTAATTGATAGAACTTCAAATAATCATGACGATATCCAGGTAATGATCATTATATAGGCATCACGTCCAAGATTAATAGACCGACTCTTGCCTGCATCTACTACTATTACTCCACACATCGACCGCTATCCAGCATGCATCTAGGCTATTAAGTTCATGGGAAAACGGAGTAATGCAATAAGAACGATGAAATGATGTAGACGAGATACGTTTATCTATTGCAGAGATATACATCTCATCTTGTTATCCTTAGTAGCACTGATACATACGTGTCGGTTCCCCTTCTGTCACTGGGATCAAGCACCGTAAGATCGAACCCACTAGAAAGCACCTCTTCCCATTGCAAGATAAATAGATCAAGTTGGCCAAACAAAACTCAAATATCGGAGAAGAAATAGGAGGCTATAAGCAATCATGCATATAAGAGATCAAAGAAGTGTGACGTCCGGATAATTAAGCTACAGTAACCCTTTACTAATGATGCCACGCCACCATGATTACTGTCGTTAATCTCGCATTGATTCAAACCCGATTCAAAATCAAATTTAAATAAAGTCAAATTATTATTTCTTCAAACGGTAAAACAAAAAATTTTGGTGGGTTGCAAATATTCACTAACAATTTTTCATGAAAGAATTTTCCCCTGATATTAAAACAGTGGACCAGAAACACCTTTTTATCCCATTCAAATAGTAACCCAAACTTAATAAATTATTTTGAACCCAAATTAATTTTTGTGGCAGTGCAAAATAATGCATAGTAATTATATGCCAAGGTTTTAGATTTTAAAAAGGTATTTTGATGCAAAAAGAAGTACAAAACAGTAGCCAAATAATTAAATAGAAAAGGAAATGGAAAAATAGTAGTAAAATGAAAAAGGGACCTAAACTACTAGACCTGGCCCATTTAGCAAAAGTAGGCCAGCCCACCCCCACTTGTCCTCTTCCTCTCGCTACACGAGACAGGGGGCCGTGGCGGCCATCTGCCGACCGTGATCATGCGTGGCGGCCATCCCGCATAACCCCGGCGCCTACAAGTCTCCCCTCCGGAACCCTAGCCCCCATGTTGATCATTCCCCCTTGATCCCCATTGTTCCCCTTCTTCTCTGGACCGAATCGAGCTCATGAGATCCCACAGTGGCCGCTGCCCCGTTGTCGTTGTCACGGCCACTAGCATCTCCAGCGTGTGGGAGGGCATCTAGGAGCTCCACCGCCCTCGACTTCCTCCGTTCAAAATGCCTCATTAGTCCGGGGAACCGCGTAGTTGACGTGGTCTTCTTCTTCTTCCTATGACCGCCGCATCACGCCGTCATCCTCTAGTAGAAAAAGGGCCTTATGTTCAACTCTTTAGTCCCAATTTGTAATAGAACCGGCACTAGTCTGACCATTAGTGCCAGTTCCAACGGCTAGGTGGGCGGCTGTCATTAGTATCGGTTCATGGTGAACCTTTAGTACCGGTTCATGCCACGAACCGGTACTAAAGAGGTGGTGGCAGGCTTGTGTCAGGCTGCGGCCCCACCATGACCTATAGTACCGGTTCATGCCACAAACCGGGACTAGAAGTTCACCTTTAGTCCCGGTTCATGTAACCAACCGGGACTACAGATATCACTATATATAGTGCTTCTTTCAGCCCGAGCCAAAGCCCTCTGTTTTTCCTCTCCTATCTATTTTCTTCCCCTCTTGCTTGAGCTCCCACCTCCATTTTGGCCAAAATTTTCCAACATTTGAAGGCACCCCATCCATCCAAGTGATCCCAAAGGTTAACAACTCTGTCCTTTCTCTCATTGTTACATTAGCTCTTGCAATGCTCTACAAGTATAGTGATTTGTGGGTTTTTAGTTTGGGATGCATTATATGTTGTAGTTTATTTGATTTATATGCAATTTGAGGTCAAAATAACTCTTTGTTTGCATATGTATGTGTGGTTTACTTAGTGCCTTCCCGTCTCCGTCCTAACCAGCGTCGATCGCCCGCACCATCCCATCTCCGGCACCACCTTCTGGTGAGCCTCTTGTTCTTATCTTTTTAATATAAGAAAAAAAATCATGTTTGTGTTATTTAGATATATAGTTACTTGTATAATGATCTTATACGTACATTGTTTGTTATACATAGTGCCATGGTTTTGATATCCATCCCCGTCGGCCCTCGTCGGGGTTATGATTCTTATGTGGTATATTCTCTTTTATAACTATTCGTTGCATTTCATGTTTATGAAAAATTATGCCCATCAAGTTGACATAGATGTTTTTATCTAGGAGGTATGTGAACCGGAAATTCCAACCGACCCTATTGTCGAGAGGTTAAATTTAGTTGAAAAACAAAATGAGTATTTGAAAGAAAAATGAAAAGAATTGAGGGGGAGAAGATGGAATTGGAGTTGCATGTTGCCAATGTCGTCGATGATCACAAGATCAAGATGGAGAAAGTGCGCTTGAAGATTATAAAGATAAGAAAATATGCCATTGATAGTGAGGCTTGGTATCATTATGTTGTTGGATCAATTGTTACCTTAGTTGCGATCTTGATCACATTTGTTGTTGCAATTAACTGCTTTAGCTAGAGAGTTATTTGTATGTTGTTTTACGAGAATAAGTGTTGTATGAACTTTATGTACGAACTTTATGTATGAACTTGTATGAATTTGGTCTTTTCTGTGCAGTGTAAATGAAGATGAGTCGGCAATGGATGTACGATGACCGACGCTCTCCCCAGTTCATTAATGGCATGCATACTTTTCTGCTGAGGCAAAACAGCTGGAGGGTGGTTTTATGCCTTGTCCATGTGCTAACTGTAAAAATGATCTGAATTACTCTAAGTCAAGAACCATTGACGTCCACCTGTTTGAGTCTAGTTTCACGCCCCACTATAATGTTTGGACCAAGCACGAAGAAAGAGGAGTTATGATGGAAGACAATGAAGAGGAAGAGGACAACGATAGCTATCCTGACCATGGGTTCCCTGAATACGATGGTACAACAATGGGGGAAGAAAGTGAGCCGGCTATGGGGGAAGAAGCTGAAGAAGAGGCATCAGATGAGCCCGCTGATGATCTAGGTCGGGCCATTGCCGATGCAAAGAGAAACTTCACAAGTGAAAAGGAGAAGAAGTTGCAGCGAATGTTAGAGGGTCGCAGTGGAGAAAAACCGAGAGAAATTACTAGGAGGACTTTGCAGATGACGCAAGGAACGTATGGTTTGGTCTAAGCGGAGAAGGCATTAATCCTTTTGGGGAGCAGAGCAGCAACCATAGCACCTGGTGTCGGTGTCAAAACCGGTGAATATCGGGTAGGGGGTCCGAAACTGTGCGTCTAAGGCTAATGGTAACAGGAGGCGGGGGATACGATGTTTACCCAGGTTCGGGCCCTCTCGATGGAGGTAATACCCTACTTCCTGCTTGATTGATCTTGATGATATGAGTATTACAAGAGTTGATCTACCACAAGATCGTAAAGGCTAAACCCTAGAAGCTAGCCTATGATTATGATTGTTGTTGTCCAATGGACTAAACCTTCCGGTTTATATAGACACCGGAGGGGGCTAGGGTTACACAGAGTCGGTTACAGAGAAGGAGATCTACATATCCGAATTGCCAAGCTTGCCTTCCACACAAAAGAGAGTCCCATCCGGACACGGGACGAAGTCTTCAATCTTGTATCTTCATAGTCCAACAGTCCGGCCAAAGTATATAGTCCGGCTGTCTGAGGACCCCTTAATATCGAACTCCCTCAGTAGCCCCTGAACCAGGCTTCAATGATGATGAGTCCGATGCGCAGATTGTCTTTGGCATTGAAAGGCGGGTTCCTTCTCTGAATACTCCATAGAAGATTTTGAACACAAGGATCGTGTATGGCTCTGCAAAACAAATTCCACATACCACCGTAGAGAGCACAATATTCCACAAATCTAATCTGCTGACAACTTTTCATAGCGTGACATCATGCCATGGCCCGGTAATTATTCGAACCGTTTTTCTCAACCGGCCACTACACGCGTCGCGAGACGGTTTTATTGGCGCGTCTTGTCGAAGCAGAGATCATGTTCCCCTTATCACGGGATTCTCATCAATACAGGTGTGGGTAACCCAACCGGGCTTGTTTAACATGACTCCTCGATTTGAGACAAGTCCCAAACGTCCACGCGGGGGAAACTTGATAGTTGTCCTCTTTATAAGGGGGCCAAGGCATGTCCTTTTCTTCCCACGCTCGATCCTTCCTCCCGCACCTCGAGTTCCAACATCCAAGGCTCAAGCTAAGCGCTTCAGACCTTCAACCATGTCTGGATCCAACCTTCAAGGCTGGTGGATGACCTCCTCTGTCACAAAGGAGGACATCAACGAGCTTAGGGAGGCCAGGTATCTCACCGCTGAAATCCCGCACAGGCTGCCTGCTCAAGGGCAGGTCATCCCCACTCCCGAACCCAACGAGAGTGTCATATTTATTTCCCACTTCCTCCGAGGGCTAGGTTTTAGTCTTGATCCCTTTGTGAGAGGGCTCATGTTCTATTACGGGCTAGACTTCCATGATCTAGCTCCGAATTCCATCCTTCGAATCTCGTCGTTTATCGTCGTGTGTGAAGCCTTCTTCCGCATCACCCCCCACTTCGGCCTATGGCTCAAGACCTTCAATGTGAGGCCGAAGATGATTGACGGGCATCACTAGGAGTGCGGAGGCATTATAATAAGCAAAGGCGCTGACACCCCATGGCAAAAGGGTTCCTTCACGGAAGTTTCTGACTTATGGTAACGGGAGTGGTTTTACATCACAGCTCCCCGAGGTACAAAGTGGGGGCCAATTAATGATGTGCTGACACTGCAAAGCTGTATCCGAGACCTCCTTAAGAGGGATGTCAGTCTTGTCAAGGTAATGCAAGTAATGCTAGTTCGTCGGGTCCTGCCGTGCTAACGTCGATCTCTCTGTATGTGGGAGTTCAACCCGGAAGGACCGCAAACCATTCAACAATTCTTCGATGCAATGCTCAAAGAGATGTATGGATAGTTCTTCGGATCACGAATAAAGTGTCTGGACACCATCGAGGATGTGGGTCTCAACTGCAACCGTCTGGATACCCAAGTAAGTAGTCTCGCTACCGAACATGCCGCCCTTTATGTTTGTTACAACATCATTCTGAAAAATTGCTCTCTGCCAGGACTGGATAAGACAGGCGGAGAGGATCAGGTGTTCGGCCCCCCTTCCTGAAGGCTCGCCGGATCCCTTATTAACCAGGATGCTTGAGCGCGCACCCTATCAGGTGCCATCATGAGAAGATTAGGGGAGGAATAGAGAAGCCACAGGCGGGCTTCATACTTTACACATCCAAATCGGGGGAGTAAGTGCCTCCGCGAAGGAGGATAACCGGGGAGGTGAATCTAAAACCTCCTCTCCTCACGGGAAGAAAAGGACCACCTCTAAAGATTTGGAAACAGAAATTACCAAACGTGGGAAGAAATCCTTGCCAGGGGGCCCTGCCCCAGAGGGCATCCTTACCACACAGCGCCTGCAAGGGGGCCAGCCCTCAACCGAGTTGTAAGTGAAAAAAGTACTTTGGCAAATATATCCTGCTTTATCTCTAAGAATAATAACCGAGACATATATCTTGTAGTCCGGCTCGTAGCCCTTCTCCACAGAGTTCGTCTTTGCTTGATCTTCTTCCGGAGATGGTGGAGAGCGAAACGCCTCCTCCTTCCTCCCCACCACATGGGGCGGACGACCCCGAGGTGTTGTCACGGAGGATTTCTCCTGATCTAGCAAGGCCAGAAGTCAACACTCCGGCTGCCCAAAGTCCAGAGTATTCGAATCCCAAGGAGAGCAACAGAGAGAGTCCGGGATTGTCCGGCACACGACTGGACACACTGATGGGTCTTCTGGAGCGAGCAGTTATCTCAGAGACGCATCATACCTTAATGGGTACGGTGGTTGAGAGGATTTCATCCGCCAAAATCGGGTTGAATGAAGCTTTTAAGATTCTACTGAGAGGCTTTGAGGTACGCAAAAACTAATATATGTATTTTTGACGGTACAACACATGCTAGGTATGCTCTGTATAGATTGTAGCCCCTGAGACTCTGGTTGACATCTAGAGGTGGCAAACAGAGGATCATAATCCTAGGTAATGATCGCGCTGCTTTTATGTGTAGGCAGCTGAGGGTCCGGCGGCTGACCCGACTGCTGATTTTGCTGAACTGAAGCGGCATCTTGACGTGGCGGATGCCGACATCGCGCTTGTTAACAAGCGGCTTGACAAGGCCCAGGGTATGTATGTTCGGCTTGTCAGCAAATGTCAAGAGGAGCATGATGCTTGTATCAATAATATGTTGTGACTGCAAATGGAGCTGCTGCCATGGTGACCCTTTGGGCGGAGCTTGCCCGAGCCAAGGAACAAGCCCGAATAAGTGATGCGGCCGCCCTAAAGGCGGTCGAAGAGTTAAGAGCCGAACACGCTGCTCATCGCCAAAGCGAAGAAAAGATAGCAAAGATGGCTTTTGAACTGAAAGATGCCGCCGGCCGCTATGAGCTCCTTGAAAAGGAAAGCCAAGCGAAAGCGGCTGACCTGAAGAAGGTCCTGGAGGCAGCCAAGGAAACCCGCTCTAAAATGAGAGGGATAAGGGAGGAGCTTTGTGAAGCCGGATATATCGTGGCTGGGAGGCCCTTTTTGTTGCGGATGAAGTTTGGGGATCCGAAGTATGCCCCTCTAGATCAGTTATGGAGTGCTGCAGACGCGTATGCGAACTTGGCAAAGAGTGCTGCTGATGCGACTGAGTTTTAAAAAGATCAGAAAGATCATGAGGTAGAAGGGTTGTTCTGGTCACAGTTCAGTGCCCCGACGCGTCCGCTGCTGTTGAATGAAAAGCTGGCCGCATGGGCCTAGCTCCATAGGTTGTCCGGGCTTGCTATGAGGTCTGTCATGGATCATCTTTGGCCGAGGGGACCAAGGCCGGACAGTTCTTTTGTTTGGTGCAACAATTCCTTGGTGCTGTGTCGCATATCGACGCTGTGAAGAGGTCGGCTTGCAAGGAGGGTGCGCGGATGGCTCTTGCCCGTGTTAAGACATACTGGGCAGGGATGGTGGCCACCGCTATTGCAACCCGAGGTCTGGCGGGAGGCCAGGACCCGGCTGAGCACTATTTTGAAGAAGTCCTAGAAGGTGCCCGTTTAATAGAGGCTCAGTGCTCGAAGAGTACCATGTTCAAGTGACATGTATCTCAATTGTAAAAACAATGCAATTTTGATTATAAAGGTTGTGTTTATACTTTTGCCTGAAAGTATTATAGTGCCTCCTGTGCGGCCGTTTATGTATGTATGTGTATAACCTGAAAGTTTGCAGTCGTCGGCTTCAGCCCCCCGCATATAATGCGGGGGTGTTCGGAAAAGCGCATAATCACACTTGATCCAACGTCTTGGTCCATTAAGGAGGTGATAGCGCGGCGAACCAGACAATCGGACTATATAGCTTTAACACTTTCACTTAGCCATAGGAGTTTGACGGTGGGGCTACTATATAGCCCCTGGTACTTCCGCGTTCATCCAAATGTGGTGCGCGTACGTACATGACTGGGAAACCAGTCCTTTGTTAATGCGGAGGAATTGCGAAGATTCCGCTGAGTCATCGAGTGGTTGACCAGTCTCGCGCTATGTCATGATAGTTAGTTTTCGGCTTTCTCTACTAAGGTGCTCATCTAGATGAACCAGGGCACAATCGCAGTAGTTCTCCCGGTGCCACCTTAGCCGATAGAGCGGAACATAAGGTAGCAAAACACGGGAGCCGGGAAAACCCAACATTTGACCAAAGCCATGATTCGGAGCTGATGCATATAAGGCCAAACTCATGACGCTGAACACTCCCTAAGGTATTCAGACTTTTCGACATATACTGGGCTGAGTAACGCCCTCGATAATGAGCTCTGAGTTTCCAGGTGCATGCATTAGACTGGCGTGAAGAAATGCCAAGAACACCAGTATCCCTCCCGGTTGTGTTAAGTGTCCGGAGGGATGAAGCAACAAGAGACATTAAAAAGGTTTACGCAGGGTCTTTAATCTAAAAAGAAACCTTTAAGTGGGGCCCTGCTGCACGTCTGCGCCTTTGTCTCCGTTGTGCCGTATCCTAGAAGGGTGTAGCACGATGATCATCTATAAAAAAGGAAAAACCCAGGTGAAAGACTTCGTGCGAAGAGTTGGTTAATCTGAACGAACCATGAAAATGCAATCTGTTATTGTATTAATAGGGTGAAGCCGAACTATGGGCTTTTTATGCGAGCAGCCCCTAGCACCACCTATGGGGGTATATCTATCAACCCAAGCTCAGGTTTATCTGGGCCGCGACATCTGGTGGAGCACCAGACTCGTCTAACCGTGTCGGTGGTCTTGACGGTCGACTGTTTATTCTGGTTGGAGGGGCCGTTCAGTGTTTGGCTGCTAGAGCCTCCACATATTCTTCCGCACGTAAGGAACGCTCTCTATTTCCGCTAACTGTGATGACGCCACGTGGACCGGGCATCTTAAGTTTAAGATAGGCGTAGTGCGGTACTGCATTAAAACGAGCTAAGGCCATTCTCCCGAGTAGTGTGTGATAGCCGCTTCGGAATGGAGCGATGTCGAAGATTAGTTCTTCGCTTCTGAAGTTGTCGGGAGGACCGAATACAACCTCTAGTACTAGAGAGCCCGTGCAACGGGCCTCGACGCATGGTATCACTCCTTTAAAGGTGGTATTGTTTTGGCTGATTCTTGACGGGTCTATCCCCATTTTGCGGACAGTGTCCTGATATATCAGGTTAAGACTACTGTCGTCGTCCATAAGGACTTGACTGAGATGGTATCCATCAATTATTGGGTCGAGCACCAAGGTAGCCGATCCTCCATGTCGGATACTAGTCGGATGATCCCTGCGATCAAAAGTGATCAGGCAGGCCGACCAGGGATTGAATTTGGGGGCGACGGGCTCTACAGCGTATATGTCTCGGAGTGTGTGTTTGTGCCTTCTCTTTGAGTTGCGTAAATCATATTCACTATTTTGACTTCTGGTGGGAATTTTTTTTGTCCCCCAGTGTTCGGCTGGCGAGGCTCATCCTCGTCTTCACTTGGCATCTCCCTCCCCTTGTGTTCGGCATTTAGCTTGCCGGCCTGCTTGAAAACCCAGCACTCTCTGTGGGTGTGATTTGCAGGTTCTTCGGGGGTGCCATGAATCTGACATAATTTGTCTAGAATCTTATTTAGGCTGGACGGTCCATCTCTGCTGCCTTTAAATGGCTTCTTCCGTTCACCGGGTCGAGAGCCCCTGAATCCGGCATTAACCATCATGTTATCTGGGCTATCTTCATTGTTTCAATGCTTGTTTTTATTGCGTCACGGCTTCTCGTTGCCATCCCTGACTTTGGATTTGCCTGGGTCACTGGTGCCACTACGGGCCAGCCAACTGTCCTCACCCGCGCAAAAGCGGGTCATAAAGCTTGTTAAGGCTGCCATTGTCTTCGACTTTTCCTGCCCGAGGTGTCTGGCAAGCCATTCGTCCTGGACATTGTGCTTGAAGGCCGCTAAGGCTTCGGCATCCAGGCAGTCGAGGATTTGATTCTTCTTAGTAAGAAATATGTTCCAAAGTTTTCGGGCTGACTCTCCAGGCTGTTGAATTATGTGACTTAAGTCGTCTGCATCCGGAGGTCAGACATAGGTCCCTTGAAAATTGGCCCTAAAAGCATCCTCAAGTTCTTCCCAACTTCCAATTGAGTTTTCGGGGAGGCTTTTCAACCAGTGCCGAGCTGGTCCTTTCAACTTGAGGGGTAGGTCTTTAATGGCGTGGAGATCATCTCCGTGGGCCATGTGGATGTGAAGGATAAAGTCCTCAATCCAGACCCCAGGGTCTGTCGTTCGATCGTATGCCTCTATATTCACGGGTTTAAATCCTTCCGGAAATTCATGGTCCAACACCTCATCGGTGAAGCACAGGGGGTGTACGGCACCCTGTATTTGGACGTGTCATGGCATGCTGTCGATGGTTGTTGTGTTCGGTGTTGATTCCTAGATGGTATTCGATCAATATGATCATTTTGGTAGCTCTGATCCTATACCGAAGCGCGCTTCCTAGATCAATAGAGGGACCTGGCCATACCGGATTTTTTGTCCAGGAGCTCACATAAATCGTGTGCTGACTTATGTGCGACATCATTAGCCGTCCTGTCGCGGCCATGGGGTGGTCGGTCTGGCTGATCGGCCATTTTATTTTTCAGTTGAATGGGCTCTATGGCCTCATCGTCGAATTCGGGCAGCAGTTTGCGCTTTGGATAGCTCTTTGTGTGGCGATCGCCACCGTATTTCTCTTCAGTGTCAAGCACCTTGTTCCATCTATGGTTGAGCATATCCTGTGTGGCCTTAAGCCTTTTCTTCTGCTTCTTCAAGCTCCTCACGGTGGCAATAAGCCTTCTGTGGAGGTTCTCTTGTTCCAACTGTTTTTCTGGGATGATGAGTGCATCATCATCCGGACTGTTCTCCTCTTTGGAGACAGGTTGATGAATTTTACCCTTGGGATCAGCGTCATCTGACGTTGGCTCCAGACTATGTTCATTGTCCCCTGGCTCATCCTGCTCCATCGTTGGGTCCATGGGGTCGTCGTTTCCTTTGGAGTCGACCAGGGTATTATTCTTTCTTGCGTTGTTGTCGCTGTTTTTACTATGGTGGGATTTAGAGCGGCGCCTACGGCGTCACTTTGGTGGCTTATTGAGGGGATTATCCTCCGTTGCATCATCGCCATCCCTTCTTTTGGCGTGTCCACCATATATATATATCATATGATGAGGTGGCAGTCCAGCGCCCAGTGGGCGGTGGTTCCTGTTCTTCTCTTGCATCATCGTACATACCGTCGATGTCTTCGGAGTCAAAATCGAGCGTGTCAGTTAAGTCATGGATAGTGGCTATGAAGTGAGTGGTGGGTGGGGAACGAATTTCTTCGTCGTCCGCTTCCCACTCGAGCCGGGCATAGTTTGGCCAAGAGTCTCCTGACAAGGAGAGAGACCTTAATGAGTTTAGCACGTCACCCAAGGGTCAGTGCTGAAAGATATCCGCGGAGGTGAACTCCATGACCGGTGCCCAATCAGATTCGATAGGCACGGACGTACACGGTTCGGATCCTGTAGCCGGAGACGAGTCTGAGGGTCTGATGACACCCGCCTCATAGGAGGTGGGGGCAATGTTCGGCTCCAACACCGATGAGTGTGCGGCCCCCATGGCGGGGTCCATCCACCCATCCTCGGATGGCGCGATCTGCTCCGGATTGATTCTCGGGGCCGCAGCAGGCGCGATCTCCCGAACACTATCCGATGGCAGATCTAAGTCATGCTTGTCGTGACTATTCGGCGCACCTGACATGGGCTCGAAACCGTCGAAGATGAAGTATCCTTGGATGTCGGCACTATAGTTCAAGCTTCCAAATCTGACCTAATGGCCAGGGGCGTAGCTATCAATCTGCTCCAGATGGCCAAGTGAGTTGGCCTGTAGTATGAAGCCGCCGAATACGAAGATCTGCCCGGGGAGGAAAACCTCCCCCTGGACCGCGTCATTAAATATGATTGAAGGAGCCATCAAGCCTTATCGTGACGACACAGTGGAACTCTCAATGAAAGCACCAATGTCGGTGTCAAAACCGGTGGATCTTGGGTAGGGGGTCCTGAACTGTGCGTCTAAGGCTAATGGTAACAGGAGGCAGGGGACACGATGTTTACCCAGGTTCGGGCCCTCTCGATGGAGGTAATACCCTACTTCCTGCTTGATTGATCTTGATGATATGAGTATTACAAGAGTTGATCTACCACGAGATCATAAAGGCTAAACCCTAGAAGTTAGCCTATGATTATGATTGTTGTTGTCCTACGGATTAAACCCTCCGGTTTATATAGACACCGGAAGGGGCCAGGGTTACACAGAGTCGGATACAGAGAAGGAGATCTACATATCCGAATTGCCAAGCTTGCCTTCCACTCAAAGGAGAGCCCCATCCGGACACGGGACAAAGTCTTCAATCTTGTATCTTCATTGTCCAACAGTCCGGCCAAAGTATATAGTCCGGCTATCTGAGGACCCCTTAATCCCAGACTCCCTCACCTGGCCTGTGACTCTATGATTGTATAACCTTCCTCCTTGGTTGTGCATGAAGCAGAAGTTCATTATGATGCCAGTGCTCATCCAAGGGCCTAAGCAACCCCGCAATGACATTTATGTGTACCTAAGGCCATTAGTTGAAGAACTCTTACAACTATGGAATTAAAAGGGTGTACGTGCATTGGATCAGCACAAACAGGAAGAATTTTACCTACACGCGTTGCTATTTGTGACCATCAATGATTGTCTTGCTCTCAGTAACCTTTCAGGATAGACAAACAAGGGATACCGTGCATGCACGCACTGTTTGTATGATACCGACAGTATATATTTGGATAATTGTAACAAGAATGTGTACCTGGGACATAAGGGCAGACTGGGTGGAAATGGGACACTACGACCAGATCAAATAATATGTATGGACGAGCATTCTCTCATTGAAGAACACTACACAGTTCTATAAAATTCCGCCTTGGTGGCTCCGTATATGGAGGAACATAAGAATATTCTAAGCTCCAAATACCCAGAGCAGTCTCAAGACTGGATTACACGTGAACAAATCAGGACTTTTGCCAGTTAGTTGCAAACATGTGCCATGCATGACGCCAAAATTGAAGATGACCTGTACTTGCTGTCCCAGTTACCATCTTCAAATATAATGACTTTCAAAGGGTACGAGATAAATGGGAATACATTTTACACGATCGCCCAAGATAAAAAGAGCACCAACCAAAACTGTGGTGTCCTCTTTGATGCAGCAACCAGTAGGGGAAAGGACATATATTATGGTTACATAGAGGAGATATGGGAACTTGACTATGGACCTGATTTGAAGGTCCCTTTGTTTCGGTGCAAATGGGTCAATATGACAGGAGGCAACGTAAAGGAAGACCCACAGTACGGAATGACAACAATGGATCTCAAAAATCTTGCATACGCAGATGAACCATTCGTCCTATCCAATGATGTGGCGTAGGTTTTCTATGTGAAAGACATGTCTACCAAGCCGAGAAAAAGAAAAGATAAGGAAGTGAATACATCATACGATGAGCCAAAGCGCCACATAGTTCTTTCAGGGAAAAGAAACATAATGGGAGTGGATGACAAGACAGACATGTCAGAAGATTATGAAAAGGTTCATGAAATTGCTCCCTTCAGAGTGAATATTGACCCGAGCATCCAGTTAAATGATGAAGATTGTCCATGGTGACGGCGCAAAGGGACACATGCGAAGAGAAAGTTTCACACCCAAAGATAGTAGGGAATCTTTGTAATAGTTATGGTGCTTATGTGTTTTGCTTTTGAAACGTGTACTTTTGTGCTTCGGACAAACGTGTACCTTTGTGACTTCATTTGCTAATTTTCAACTCATTTACTTCTTTCGAGCTAATTGACCCTGAAATTGAAAACTCATCTGTTACAAAGGCAATTCATTTTTTAACTTATTAAAACTACAGACTATTTTTCATCAACTTTCAACCCTTTCTGACATCCTTTCCTATTTTTCATGCATTTTCTGATTTATTTGAGCTAAATGACCCTGAAATTGAAAAGCACTACAAATGAACTCTGAAAAGGTTGAAAGTTGGCATGGTATAATCATTTCACACACATAGCATGTGCAAAAAAGTAGAGAGGGTTACGACAAAAACTAGATCCACTTCATGTACAAAATGGACAATCTCTTTCGAAGTATCAAGGTTTTGGACGGAAATTCATCCGTCACAAAGGCATTTTTTTTAAATAACATGAATATTACAAATCTAATATAATGATAAAACACGCTAGTATGAAACATAAGAAAATAGAATCACTGAAAAAAATCTATTTTTAAAGTAAAGTTATTCCCAAACTAGTGATTCACCCAAATTTCAAATAATTCAAATTTGAAAACTACTTGCACTAACAGAAAGTTTTTAAGTTTTGGTACCTAAAGGAAAAATATTCACAAAGAAATTCTAAATACAGCAAAAAACAACTCAGAAATAAATAAAAGAAAATAAATCAAGCAAAAAAGAAAAAAAACAATTTATAAAAAGCCCGCCTACTGGGCCACAGCGGCATGCATACGACTAGAAACCCAACCTGTAGTTGGGCCAGGATGCAGGCCCGCTAGCCCAGTAGGCCCAACAGGGCAGACTAGGAGAGGTAGGCCCGGAAGGCCTACATTAGAGAGGAGCTCAATGAAGTGCCCGCGCTGGGGCTTATAAACTGGCCTCGGCGCTCCTCGACTAGCTAGGTGGGACTAAACTTGCGCACCCCTTTATTACCGGGTCGTGGCCCCAACCGGTACTAAAGGGTAGTACTAGTACCGGTTAGGGCCATGACCCGGTACTAAAGGGGATGCCCTTCCCGCCGCTTCGCCTGGCCAAAATATCCCTTTAGTACCGGTTGGTGGCTACAACCGGTACTAAAGGTACCTCGTATATAAGAAACACTTGAGAAAAATTAGTTTCTCATCTCCCACTTCTCTCTGCTGCTTTGACATTGTCACCGCCCCGTCCCGCACCGTCACCAGTTGCCATCCCCGTTGTCGTCCCCGCCGCGTGCCGTCACTGTCTCCGTCCCTATCGCCGCTGCCCCCGTCCCCTTCAAAGCCCCGGCCAGTCTTCGCCTTCCTAGTCATCGCCGTCTCGCCACTGCCCCGTACGCTACCGTCCTGTCGCCGCCCATCGCTGTCTCGTCGCCTCCCCGTCTCCATCATCGCCGCCCCGTCGCCGCTATGAGATTTTGCACCCCGGCCGCCATGGCTACACACATCCACATGCGCGCGTGCGCGCGCGCACACACACACACAGTAATTTTAGTTATAGAAATGTTTATAGAAATTTTAGTTATATACAAAATTGCTAGAAATTTTATATATAGAAATGCTTATAGAGAAATGTTAGTTATATATAGAAACATTAGAAATTTTTCTATTTTTTAGTTATAGAAATGTTAATAATTTTTTCTAGTTATAGAAATGTTAGAAATTTTTCTGTTTTTTAGTTATAGAAATGTTAGAAATTTTAGGAATGTTAGTTTTAGTTAGATGAATTAGCTAAATCACAATCCAAACATTTAAAATGTTACATATAATTTGCATATAGTATTTGTTCTCGATGTCAACGATGACCGGCCCGCATCCTCGTCGTCGACCCGTTCGCGACGACGTCCTGCTTCAGAGGATCCATGTCCGGGACTGGGCTCCGCTAGGCTACCTTCATGGGCCCGCTGCTTGGTGAGGAACTCGGCCCCAGGTCCTGTCATCGACCCGGAGCTCCTATGGTGGCATTCGCGTGGGCCACTTTCGGTGCGAAGGGAGCTGGCCCCACCGGAGGTGGTACATCATCGTGTCAAGGAGGAGGACGAGCACGTCCGTCGCTACATGGCTTCTATGGACGTCAGGTTCTCCAATACCTCGCAGGTTCTTTGGGGATCTCACCCGAGCTATGATCCTATGGTGGTTCCTTCTCATTGGGTGTCCACCACCCGCGCCTCAGGAACCACGAGTGAACTAGATAATTTGATGGTATTCGATCTGTATTAGCTAGCTAGTGATGTATTCGATAATATTCGAGACGATATGTATTCGAGATTATATATATTATTCGATAATATTCGAGATGATGATGTATTCAAGGTTATATTCGGTGATGCATATTAATTATCTATTATGATTCAGGTTTTTTCTTTCGCGATGCATATATATTATCTACTATTATTCGAGATGCATATCAATTATCTACTACTATTTGAGATGTGTACTAAATTGTTTTATAGTTCTTCTGGATTAGTTAATAAAAGCTATGACGGACAATACCGGCAGAGACGAAGGAGAAGAGGCTATGTTCGATCTCATACGCTCCATGAGCCGGCCAGATGATCTGAATGAAGAAGATGACAGCACCCAATATCTGAACAATACCGGGGAGGGTGATATGATATTCGATCAAGACGACCGAATTGATGAAGTCCAGAACTATGATGATGATCTTGAAATAGCAAATACCGGTGAGGTACATCTTTATAGAAGCAGGCATCTAGTGATCATCACGTGTTTAGATGATTATATATATATATATATATATTAACGAATCAAGATCTTTCTTCTTTCAGCCCTTTGGATCGAGCAAATCACTGCAGGGAGCATGACAGTGCGAGGCCCGGACAAAAAGTTGAAGGAAGGCATAAAGTACAACATCGATGCCATCAAAGATAATGGTGAACCAAGTGAGCCTAAGAAGAATGCGGACAAGTTCGTTTGTCAGGGCGGAGTTTTTGTGAAAGACCAACTCCGGATCTCCATTCAAGAATGGAAAAAGCCAGTAAAGCCACGTCCAGATCTTACTATTGTTGATGATAGAGCCAAAAAACTGCTTTGGGAAGCTCTCATTTCACATTTCACGCTACCAGATCATTTCACAGCTGAAGATGTGGAGAAAGTCAATAACACTGCTCTTAGGAAGATGGCGGTTGCATTCAACAACCACAAGAAAACTGTATGGTCCGCGTATGTCAAAGGAGGAAAGAAGACTCTAGAATTCACGAGAACACTAGAGAAGCAAAGAGATCACTGGGCAGATTTCGTGAAATTCAACCAATCAAAACTAGCTAAGGAATGGTCGAGAATAAACACGATCAATGCCGCGAAAAAGGAGCAGTTCCATAGGATGGGGCCAGGTGGCTACGCAGTGGCCCGACCTAAGTGGGATAAGTCTGAGGAAGAGATGCAGGCTGCAGGGGTTGTTCCAATTACATTGAGCTGGCCCCCAGGTGCAGGACTTGGTTCTATGTGGATGGGGGGCGTTGGACCCAAAGACAGGCCAGGTTTTGAAGAAGCAAGTCTTAAAGGAGTCAAGGACAAAATACTTGTTGCAATAGAAGAGGATCGAACGGGGGTGTTCACGCCAAACAGAGAGAACAACGAGCATACGCACGCCCTAGGAAATCCTGAACACCCGGGAAGAACACGAGGCGTAGGCGTTGTTCCGTGGTATGAGGGGTTTTCAGACTGGAACACCGACTACAGAGGTCGTGCCAGAAGGAAGATGGAGGAGGAGAAGAAGAGGAAGCTAGAGGAGGAGCAGAGGAAGCATGAAGCAGAACAGCTTAAAGGCCTAGAACTTCCGCACGCGGAGTTGGCACTCCTATTGCAGCGGCAGCAGAAGTAGCAGATTGATGAAATCACCAGCCAGGGAATGGGGTCTCTGCAGCTGCAGGAGGTAGCGGAACCAGCATTGGATAGCACCGTCCCATCCATGCCAAGAAGCAACGTGGGTTCCGCACCGGGCCATGAGGCTCTACTGGATACATACCCTGTGGATGACATCATTGAGAACACTAGTTGTGAGCTACATACATTAGTGAAGAACATATCCATCAAGGTGGCAGACGGTGTTGCTTATACAACCCCCCCTAAAGCAACCTTCGACTGCAATCCGATTCCATCTGACTATGCTAGTGTCAGGGTTGATGAAGTGGTGGCATAATAAAGGGGTCTACAGCTTGACATTCCTAGAGGTGAGGACAAGTGCACACTAGGAGAGGCATTACATCGTATCGTTCTATGGAGCAAGGATTGCATCATCTTTCCAAGGCCACCGACACCGCATCAGCCGGCTCCTCCTCCAAGTCCTCCACCGCGTCAGCAGTCGACTCCAGATCCTCCAAGTCAGGCACCTCCTCTGCAGACTCCTACTCCTCCAAGGCCGCTAACGCGTGAGGCCAGTCCTCCTCCTCCATGTCCGGCACCGCGTGAGGCCACTCCTCCTCCTCCAAGTCGTCCAGCACCGCGTCAGCCCAGGCCTCCTCCTCCAAGTCAGGCACTGCATAAGCCAGCTCGCCGCCTCAGCAGGCTCCGCCGCCTAAGAAACAACGGAAGAGAGCCGCCGCAACTATGGAAGCTGGCGGTACAACTAAAGGAGGCAACACTACAAAAAAAAGACACATCTATGACATTTTGGGCCGAACGAAATTATTTCTGTCATACTTATGACACTTCTATGATGATAATTGTGACAAAACCCAGTATAGCAATAGATGTGGTGGGCTCCTATTTCTGTGACAAAAAATCATGATAGAAAATGGGATTTTCATCTTGGGCGGGCCGGAGACGCAGCTGCATGACATTCTTTGGGCCGTCCATGACGGAAAAAATCGTGGTAGAAGCGAGGGCGAGGAAAATATTGGGTTGTTCCCGGTTACAGTGGGTGGTCGTGGCGGAGTGATGCGCGTTTCTCTCGTACACGTACGCACGTGTGTGCGAGGTGTTGGGCTTTAACTGAACCAGAGCGATTGCACTGTAGGCTACGCGTTACTAAACCCGACTGATCGATCGATGGCTATTAGCTGAACCTGATAGAGCGATTCCTTCGCTACTGCTGCTATCTGAAGCCGATCGATGCTGCCTCTGGATGAACAGTGAGCGTTGCGGGGGGGGGGGGTGGCGGTTGGATGAACAGTGAGCGGTGGGGGTGGATAAACAGGACCCCGTGGTGTGACCTGTGGATGAACAGGACCCCGATCGATCGAGTCGGTTGGGGCTGGATGAACAGGACCCCATGGAGGGCTGGATGAACAGGACGACCCCGTGGAGGGCTGGATGAACAGTACACAATGGAGGGTTGGATGAACAGTAGCCCGTGGAGGGGTGTTTCAACAGGAGCCCATGGAGAGGGGTGGTTGAACAGTAGCTGGTGGAGTAGCGCGCGGTGGAGGCTCGATGAACAGGAGCCCGTGGATGAACAGTCGTAGGTGGAGGCTGGAGGAGGTCGACGGGGGATGAACAATAGCCCCGTGGAGGCTAGAGGAGGTCCACGGTGGAGATGAACAGTATACCATGGAGTCCCTTTTTGCAGCACGCCACACCCCTCCCGATGAACAGGACCCTCGTTTCGACCTTAGCGCTCCAACCCAAGTCTGTTTCCTCCGTTTTGCGGTACGCCACACCCCTCTAATCAACAGGACCCGTTTCGACCGTTGGAGGTCCAACACAAGTCTGTTTCCTCCGTTTTGCGGTACGCCAGACCCCTCCCAATGAATAGGATCCCGTTTCGAGCATGCCCGGTCGAACACAAGACTGTTTCCTCCATTCTGCGGTATGCCAGACCTCGTTTCCATCGTCTGTTCCGTCCAAGCTCTCCCGATGAACACAACGACGCAATTCGTTCCAACACAGCCGGTTGGCTCCCCATGAACACGACGACGATGTTGTTTCTCCGTTCTGACCCAGCAATGTACATGAGCCCTGCCATACGTATGCGCGAGTAGGCGTTCGAGACCCCGCTCGTATGTACATACTTGGTCGTATTTTCTTTCTTGCACACTGGCCGCTGTACGTACGTGTAAATGCTATGTGCTTGCCTCTACTACGACACGTGTGCACCTCTGCATCGACTAGTATGTATGTGCACGTTTGCGACCAGAGTGACAACGCTATGTACGCTTCGACCAGGTGGGTCCCGACTGTCAGGCACTTCCTTGCGTGCCAATATGTAGCTAGTGGGTCCCAGCAGTCAGGGGACGAATCAATTTTTTTTGCCCCTAATATGGACGCACTTCCTTGCGTGCGAAGATGTAGCTGGTAGGTCCCAGCAGTCAGGGGGGAAACATTTTTTTCGTGAAATATGGTGGCCCGTCCGGTGGGTCCCTGCTGTCAGGTGGAGGAATCATTATTTTCTGCGTAATAAGGAGGCACTTCCTGCGGCCATGGACCCAGTTGTCAGCCTCTCCACGTACAGTCCACGTCCGATGGAAGTCGTTCCTTAACCATGTTGACCACGCCACGCCGAGACCACAAGGGCGGTGGACGACGGTGAGGCCTAGGAAGGGGACGATGCAGAGCCGGGGAAGACGCGTCAATGGAAGCCCACGCGGAGAGGAGTACGAGGGTTCACCGGTTCGGCTACGGTGTGAGGCTGGCATCGTAGCAGGGCCTGGCCAGCGGTGAGAATAGTAGGGGGCGGTGAGGCCTCCGTGGCAGCACATCCGGCCAAGGGTGGCAGGAGGATGCGGCACGACCGGCGCTGCTTTGGGCGGCTGGAGCAAGAAGACCAGAGGTTGAAGAAGCACTACGACCATTGGATGGACATCGTACGGTCACTAGAGCTAGAATCATTCATATTGACTAAGTTGACAAAGCCCTCCGTCCATGTCAACTTAGTAGGCCCACAAGTCAGCCTCCCACCAAGGAGCATCCCAGCTAGCAGGGGGAGTATTCATTTTTTTGTGCGTAATGAGGAGGCACTTCCGGTGGGTCCGAGCTGAGAGAGGGGGACCATTTTTTCACAAAATATGGTGGCCCGTCCAGTGGGTCCCAGCAGTCAGGGGGAATGTTTTTTCGCGAAATACGGTGGCCGTCGAGTGGGTCCTAGTAGTCAGGGGGTAAACGTTTTTTTCACAAAATACGGTGGCCCATCTGGTGGGTCCCTGCTGTCAGGTGGAGGAATAACTATTTTGCTCGTAATAAGGAGGCACTTCCTTGCGGCTGTCGTGGACCCAGCTGTCAGCCTCTCCACGTACAATACTCTTTCAATTGAAGTCGGTAATTGACCACATTGACCACGCCACGCCGAAAACACCACAGCGATGGACGACGGCGAGCCCTGGGAAGGGGACGATGCGGAGCCGGGGAGGACGCGACAGTGGATGCCCACGCGAAGTGGAGTACGAGGGTTCACTAATTCGGCAGCGGTGTGAGGCTGCCATCACTGCATAATAACAGGGGGTGTGGGTGAGTGGAGTGGAGTGATAACCCACAAGTATAGGGGATCAATTGTAGCCTCTTTCGATAAGTAAGAGTGTCGAACCCAACGAGGAGCTAAAGGTAGAACAAATATTCCCTCAAGTTCTACCGACCACCGATACAACTCTACGCATGCTTGGCGTTCGCTTTACCTAGAACAAGTATGAAACTAGAAGGACTTTGTAGGCGTTGTTGGATAGACTTGCAAGATAATAAAGAGCACATAAATAAAAGCCAGGGGCTATTTAGATAAATAAGCAATAATGTAAATATAGCGAGTGTGGAAAAGTGGTGGTAGAAGTTGTGAAATTGTCCCTAAGCAATTGACTACTTTACTAGACCGATAGCAAGTTTTATGTGGGAGAGGCATAAGCTAACATACTTTCTCTTCTTGGATCATATGCACTTATGATTGGAACTCTAGCAAGCATCCGCAACTACTAAAGATCATTAAGGTACAACCCAACCATAGCATTAAAGCATAAAGACCCCTTTATCCCATACGCCACAACCCCCTTACTCGGGTTTATGCTTCTGTCACTCAAGCAACCCACTATAAGAGAATCATGAACATATTGCAACTCCCTACAGCAGGAATCCCTCACGCTTGTGCGACACGGAGGGCACAATAGGACAGCAACATAACCACAAGCAAATTAAACCAGTCATAGCAATTCAGCAATCACCGGTAGGACAACAAAAATCTACTCAGACATCATAGGATGGAACACATCATTGGATAATAATATGAAGCATAAAGCACCATGTTCAAGTAGAGGGTACAACGGGTTGCGGGAGAGTGGACCGCCGAATATAGATGGGGGAAGGTGATGGAGATGTTGGTGAATATGGCGGAGGTGTTGGTGTAGATCGCGGTGATGATGATGGCCCCTGACAGCGTTCCGGCGCCACCGGAAGCAAGGGGGAGAGAGCCCCCCCCCCTTCTTCTTCTTCTTCCTTGACCTTCTCCCTAGATGGGAGAAGAGTTTCCCCCCTGGTCCATGGCCTCCATGGCTTGGGAGGGCGAGAGCCCCTCCGAGATTGGATCTGTCTCTCTGTCTCTGTATGTTTCTGCGCTCCCAGATTCTACCCTTTCACCATTTCTTTTATATACGGAGATCCGTAACTTCGATTGGGTTGAAACTTTCACCCAGATTTTTCTCCGAAAATGAGCTTTCTTGCGGCAAAAGAAGAGCATCAACCGCCTTACGGGGTGCCCACGAGGGTCAGGGGTGCGCCCCCTGCCTCGTGGCCCTCTCGGGCACCGTCTCGCGTTGGTTTTTCTTCCCAAAAATCATAAATATTCCAGAAATGATCTCCATCCGTTTTTATCCCATTTGGACTTCGTTTGATATGGGGTTTCTGCGAAACATAAAACATGCAACAAACAGGAACTGGCACTAGGCACTGGATCAATATGTTAGTCCCAAAAATAACATAAAAAGTTGCCAAAAGTATGTGAAAGTTGTAGAATATTGGCATGGAACAATCAAAAATTATAGATATGACAGAGACGTATCATGGAGGAATGTCCTGGCCTGCGGTGGGAGTCGTATGGGGCGATGAGGCCTCCGCGGCAGCACAGCCTACCATGGGAGGCAGGAGCAGGCGGCACGACCAGCGCTGCTTTGGGCGGCTGGAGCAAGAAGACCAGAGGTTGAAGAAGCACTACGGCCGTTGGATGGACGTCGTACAGTTACTGAAGCTAGAATCGTTTATATTGACTAAGTTGACAAAGCCCTTGGTACGCGCCAACTTAGTAGGCCCATAGGTCAGCCTCCAAAACGGTGCGCCCCAGATGTCAGGGGGAGGAATCATTTTTTGGGCGACCGAAACTAGAATATCCGAGATTGAAGAAGAAGCACGACATCCGTTGGATAGACATCCAACGGCCACTGCTGCTAGAACCGTGTGTTGACTATAATAAGTTGACAAAGCCTTGCATACGCGTCAACTTATTTTTTTAGGGGACGCGTCAACTTAGTAGGACCACAAGTGTGTGGCAGAGAACTTATAGCCCATTTGCGATTTGTAAGAATGTACATCCCATTTTTGAATTCTAATGGAATTTACTATAGCCAATTTACAGTTTGTTAAAAGTACAACCCATTTTCTAGCTAGGACAACGATTAATAATTTCAACCAACCATTCAAGATATAATTCAATAAAATTTCCCACATTTTGATGGGATCCGAAATATTTTTATCCCGAAATTTCTAGTCAAATTAAATATAAATTTGTATTACATAAAAATCCAACGAAACATTGCACGCGCAAAAATGAAAAATTAAGATTTTCAAAATCCATAAATATTATTTTATAAACTAATTTCGTGTTTCGTGCACTTTTTTATAGTTACTGCCTAGTTTTTATAATTAAATCCCATTTATTAGTTTTTAAAGCCCATTTTCATATTAAGCCTAATGCATCCCTCCTAGGAAAGATTTGCAGCCCAGCGGGGCGGAGAATAACAAGTTGACTTGCCGGGGTATTCCTAAAAAACGTATGGCTAGGCTAGCCATTTTCATCTTGAAAAAATTAATATCTGGGCTAGATATCTGGCCTCGGCTAGATGGGCCACAGCCCGCCCAGTTAATACCCTACTCTCCTCTGAACAACAACGAAATCATCGCCAAGAAAAACTCTGCAGTGCTCACGCCTCAAAAACACAAATACTGTTTGAGCTGCTTGGTCCCAACTATCAGCCGCACCTTGTGCAATTCTCTCATTTATATTGACTACATAGGTTGAGAATGGTGTGGGATCGTGATGTTAGGAAACCAGGAGGAAGCAAAAAAATATAGTTGTACATAATAAGGAGGCACTTGCGTACGTACGGCTATGGACCTAGTGGGTCCCTACTGTCATCCAGTAAAAATAAAGTCATCTCCCGAATCCTCATGTTCGTTGACGATGTTAACAATGCTCGGCGCCACGGTGAGCGCAACAACTCGAAGGACGACGGAGAGGGCCTCGCGAGCCCTGCGGATGGTCTGATACAACACCTGCTGCTCATTCAGGAAGCCAGGATCATCGGACACCTATGAGCACCTTTGAGAGACTGAGACGGAATGAAATGGTAAGGCCGCTCTTGGGAGCTCTAGTTTATTTCACATCTGTATTAATATACAAGTGTAATTTACTCGTCATCGGAAACAACGCATAAAATACAGACGTAATGAAACCGAGGGCCCGAGGTCTGTAAGTAAAAATGGCGGGTTATGCTTGTAATTTGAGAGACCAGTGTACTACCTCCATCCGGGTTTATTGGTCCCCATTGTATTTCGTGCCAAATTTTGACCATAGATTAAACTAAAAAAAATTCACACATGTCACCAAACATTATATTTTTGAAAACTATGTTCAAATACGAATCCAATGAGATAATTTTTCTTGACATTCATTAGCATTTTGTTATTTAAATCTTTAGTCAAAATTTGGCACAAACTACAAAGGGGACCTATAAACCAGGACAGAGGTAGTATATGTTACTAGTCGAAATCGACCAACCAAGTGCTTCGGCCGAGACCATCTGCTTTTATTTACAAGCGTCAATTTTACAAGCGGTTTTGGTTGGAAAACAACGATCCAATCACGGCCTAAGATGATGAGTTGATCGGAAGATCATATGGTTTCACGTCTAACCGACCCGACTTGTCGTATAGGCTATGAATGAAATATAAGATGATGAACTTCTTAAGCACAAAAACAATAGAAGAGGATGATCTTCTTAACAAGCAAATCACTAGCATTAGATCGACATGCAAAACAATACGAAGCACTATTCTTAGGAGGCACGGTGAACACCTCGTGATGCCGCATGCCACAATATTCCAAGCTCAACTTTGCAATCAAACACAAGGTCTCGCATTACATAGAAAATATTCAGAACAAACTCTTAACACAGGAATATCTCAGCAAAGTAACTATTTACTTCTAAACTGAACACAGGAATAGGAAAAAAACAATCGACGCTGCTCACAGCAAAGGGCGTCGCACTCAAAAATATCAAATGCATGTCTTCTGGCTAACATCAATGAGAAAATTTTCACAAGGTTTTCCAATTCCAATATATTAAACTAACGTCTTCTTGCTAACATCAATGATTAAACTTTGACAAGCTTTTCCCATTCAAAATATGTAATGCCTATGATCGTGGAGTCCTATCGTGGTTTCTTGTACTTGTTTGGGCACTTTTTGCCCAGTGCACTCCACATGTTGTAGAGTTGCCAATCCTCTCTGCAGACTAGTCATGTCACCAGCGTCTAATAATACTTTGTAAAGCTTCTCGGTCATTCCGTCTGTAATGTAGCGCAAACAGTGACTGCTTCTTTCTGCAAAGTGGAATGACCAACTGGACCCAGTAATACAGCAGTTTGCCTTGGACACATTGGCTCCTTTTGTGCAGTTCAACTAAAATTGAAGTCGGAATAAAACCGAGCTTTAATTTTGATATCCCTGTAAGCAACAATAGGTATAAGGTAAACAATTACTGAGAAATAACGGTTGATGACTTGTACTCCTAGAAGAAAAGCATCTACTGATCTACCTTATCTTAATGGGAAACAAAGCAGGAGAGTAGCAATTCTCCATCAGTGTGATTCATTCATATTGACTGAGACATTATCTTAATAATGCCTTGTTTCAACATGTATAAAGAACGACCAAGCAGAAAAGTACCATTCCTAAAACAATGCAATTGATTCATTTTAACAGAGACATTATCTTAATAATACCTTCGTTAAACATGTAGAAAGAACTACAAAGCAGGATATAGTACCATTCCTAACCAGTGTTGCAGTTTTGAACTAAGATTCAGTAGCTAATTAATTATGAGAGTGGCACTGCTTAATTTTACCAGCGGCATTAGATTAACAAAAAGCATAAATAGTTCCAGGGGAGAGTGGGCGCGACAACAGCATGTGCTTCCATCTACTTATAAAGGGGGTGATGCAGAGTTTTGTTGTAACAAAGAAACAAGCATCCTGTCTGGGTTGGAACAATTTTTGCTCACTTAATGGTAAAAGGCAACAGTTCAATAGCTTCAATTCAACATTTATCCAAAACAGTACCAATACAAGTAGAACAACATCTCAAAGCACACTGCGGCATCATGTGGATGAAAGGCGGTACTGACCTTTCTTGACAAAGATTTGAAACAGCTCGAGAGGAAGACTGGACACATATCCCAACACATATATGAAATTTCGTTCTCCTTTTGTGCAGTTCCACCAAAATTAAGCAAAGTCGCCAGTGTGACATTCAAGTTGAACTGCAGAAAACACTCTTAAAACATAAGTGTTTCGCGTGGCGAAGCAAAATGTTGCAATGGCAACAAGTTGAATAGATATCCCTATTTAAACAGAGGCAAAAAAGGAATCAATTACTGGCTAATAAAGGAGGATGAAACATGCAGCCACAAAAATGGTAATCCCGCCAATGCCTAACAAGTGTTCCAGTTTTGATATAAGATTCAGTAGTTAATTCTGAGAGTGGCATTGCTTACTTTTACCAGTGGCATTAGATTAACAAAAAGCATAAATAGTTCCAGGGGAGAGTGGGCACAACAACATGTGCTTCCATCTACTTATAAAGGGGGTGATGCAGAGTTTGTTGTAACAGAGCAACAAGCATCATGTCTGGGTTGGTCCCATTTTTGTTCACTACTTAATGGGAAAAGACAGCAATACAATAGCTTCAATTCAATATTTATTTAAAACAGTACCAATACAAGTAGCACAACATCTCAAAGCACACTACACAATCATGTGGATGAAGGCCTGTATTGACCTTTCATGAGACCACCATCATAAAATACGAATCTACCAACACGAATAGGAATTCCAATCTTGTTTTGTGCAGTTGCACTAAAATCTAGCAAAGTGTTTCGCGTAGCGAAGCAAAATGTCGCAATAGCAACAAGTTGAATAGATATCCCAGTTTAAACAGAGGCAAAAAATGAATCAATTACTAGCTAATAAAGGAGGATGAAACATGCGGCCACAAAAATGGTAATCCCGCCAATCCCTAACAAGTGTTGCAGTTTTGAAATAAGATTCAGTAGTTAATTCTGAGAGTGGCATTGCTTACTTTTACCAGTGGCATTAGATTAACAAAAAGCATAAATAGTTCCAGGGGAGAGTGGGCACAACAACATCTGCTTCCATCTACTTATAAAGGGAGTGATGCAGAGTTTGTCGTAACAAAGCAACAAGCATCATGTCTGGGTTGGTACCATTTTCATTCACTACTTAATGGGAAAAGAGAGCAATACAATAGCTTCAATTCAACATTTATTTAAAACATTGCCAATACAAGTAGCACAACATCTCAAAACACACTGCACGATCATGTGGATGAAGGCAAGTACCAACCTGTCATGACGCACACAAGATCACCTACGAATCTGCCAACACTAATAGGAAATCCAATATCGTTTTTGCAGTTGCACTGAAATCAAGCAAAGTGTTTCACGTAGCGAAGAAAAATGTCGCAATAGCAACAAGTTGAATAGATACCCTTGTTTTAATAGAGGCAAAAAATGAAACAATTACTTGCCGATAAAGGAGGATGAAACAAACGGTGACAGAAAGAAGCATCTAACTTATCTTGATGGAAAACAAATTAGGATAGTAGCATTTCTAAAACAGTTGCATTGATTCATATTAACAGAGACATTCTTTTCAAACAACATTCGTTAAAAAATGTAATTTACTTTTAATAGTGGCACGATTTCAATTTTCCGGCGGCATTCTTAGATTAACAACAGAAAAATAGTTGTATGGGACATGCCAGCACCATGTGCGTCTACACGTATAAATGGGTGATGCAGAGTATGTAGCCAAGCAGCATATCTGCGTTGGTCCCATATTTTTCCTATGTGAGGGCAGCAAATCTAGTCCTACACAAACTACTCGACCCCCCGGTTTCTTTCCCTTTTCAACAAAGAGATCAGTTCCTTACACATGTGTGTACTGGGTTACTCCCTTTTTCCCTTTTCGACCAACAAAGCGGCTGGATAGCCAGTCTATACTACTTCCGTCCCTCCTTTCCTCATTGAACCACGTCCTAGATTCATGCTCCAGCCCACCGCACCCTTCTTTCCTCTTTGAAACAAGACCTAGATTCGACTACATATAAAAAAGATCCACATGCAGGTAGAGCAACAACGGTTTCAAAGAAACTTATACCTTAGGGTCGTCGGGATGTGGCAAGGCGTGCGGCGGGAGGCCGGATCTGCCCACACTATGTACGACAGCGAGGAAGAAGGGGTCGGTGGCCCTCCCGCACAGGCGCTGGGTTTAAGAGAACAGCGCAGCCGGCAGTGGATTGCCTCCCTCGCCGAAGGCGATAGAGTGAACGCTGCACCTCCTCCCCTTCCCGATGCGACGGGACTCGGACGCCTCCTTCACCAGCTGTGAGGGGGGAGAGAGAGACAAGAGGAACGCAGTCTTGTTTAGATCAGACTGTGAATATAGCAAACACTAGCAAAGGAACATTGAGCCTCTATATGTAGTGCGGCGAGAGTGTGGAGAGTGCAAACCCTAGCGAACAAGCACTGAGGCTCCATCTTATATTTATACTACTGTAGTACGGACTGAGCTTCGGTGCCTTAACTGCACCTGCTTTTGGCTGTATGACAGGTGAGCCAGCCACATTTTGGGCCCACCTGTCATAAACCCAAAGGTAGGAGCACTAAAGTCAATGAAGCTGCGTCCATATAGTACTCGTGTATACGACTAATATATAGTGGAGTGGTTTTCTTATTCTCTCCATAATAATCATTTTAAATTGTGTAAGTACGAAACGAAACTCTTTATTTAACATACAGTGAAGAAAACTACTACTACTTCCAATGAACTAACGATCCACCCGTCCTGGTCGCACTTCCTGTCCTTCACGTGCGGTACACTATCCTCCCTTAAGTGAGCAACCACACATGGGCCAAATTATCGGAAATGTGTGATAGTGTGTACAAATAAAGAATTTTAATTTCAATTATCGGAAAGTTTTGAGAGTATGTACAATTTGACCTCTCTAATAATTATGGTTTGTTGTGTTCGGCCTAAACTTGGTCAAACTTTACAAAGTTTGACTTCAGTCAAATCTAATATGCAGAGTAAATAAAAATAGAGGGCAACTACGTCCATCCGGGTTTTTAGTCCACACCATTTTGAAAATCAAAGTTAATATCTGCACAAATAAAATTACAGGGGAGCTGGAGACAAAGTTGTGAGAAGGCTTAGAAATCAATACAAAACTTATGCTCTTAGTACCAACGCTGATCCCTCTTCGAGGAAACATTTGGTTCATAGCCAATTGTGTGATAAAATTGCACCAACGTGAAAGACGACTATGTCTCCAACGCAACCAAGGTGAACTGATGAAGGATATCATCTTTGTGTGTAACAAGCAAAGAGCACTAATGGAAAACAACTTGTTTTTCATTGAAAACCGATCAGCGTCACCAGCCGACGCAACCATGAGGCGCAACCATGAGCATCGATAGGTCATCGTGGTGATGCATCATCCATTTGGCATCATGTTTGGGTGAGGCACCTATGAAGTTCGACAAATCCTCACTGTGGTCTGTTTCTTCTCAGTAAACAAGCTCGAGGAAGGAAGAACCACGTGGCAGAGCACAGTGAGGCACAACAATGGCCATCCAATTTTGTGTAGTTCCACTAAAATTGACGAAGACATGCCCGGGTATGGAGATACGCATCGCTGTTTCCAAAAATATAAAAAAGGGATATAGGGTTGTTACTTTGTTTTACAAGATTAACAGCGACATCTCAATTGTCAATAAGAATTAGTGAAAAGTACACCAACAAATAGAAGCATCATGATTATCTTGATGGGAACTAAACCAGGATACCCGAGAAAAAAAGCATTTCTTCATTTAACCAGTGATAGTATTAGATTAGCAGCAGCAATAGGAGCATATGGACAGTGACCACACAACCACCATGTACTTTTTGTCGAAACAACATGTATACCTCCACCAAGGCATAAATCAGGAAAACTTTTCAAGTGGCATTTCCTCTATAATAGTAGGTGATGTTGGACCAGCCGACGAACCCTAGCTACTATACATGGGGAGCTGGGGAGTAGTCACATAGAAGAAAAACCGCACGCAGCGACCTGGGGAGTTGGACCAGTACAAGAAGTTATACCTCAGGTGGGCGAGATGTCGTTGGCGGGCGGGATCAACCCACACGACGACAGCGAACAAGGGCGCAGAGGACCTTCGTCCGCGCCAGCGCCGAATCTGATAGGACGGTGCACATTGGCTTCCTCCATCGCCGACGGCGACAACATCAACGCTGCACCTCCTCACCTCCCGTAGCGGACGGAATTCAGCCGGATCTATGACCACCGGTGAGGAGAGAGATAGAGTGGACACTGTCCTCTTGTTTTGATATGGAGAGGGTGATGTAGCGAGACGCGAGCAACTCTATCAAATAAGAGGTTATAATGGAGTAAAAAAATCTCTCCATAGCAGTGGTTTTAAATAGAATGCGTGCGTTCCCAGAAAAAAGAAACGAAAATTGGCGGATAATTTTTTAACGTACCAAGAAAGAGAACTCGATCAAAAACATGCACCCGCTTCCAGGTCACGAGAGTCGTGGTGCACACACACATAGACATATACATGCATATCCGTGTTTACATAAAATTCCATTTCCATCTCCATCTCCAATCATATTTGTCCAACTGGCACATTATTTACGTTGTTAATTATATACGCAGCAATATTTAATGTACATCATCTCTTGTTTGCGGGCGTCCGGACCGCTGCCACGGCCGGTCCTGGCCAACCCGAACCCTCTTCATCACCCGCGCGTGCTTCCCGCCCGAAACGGTCAGTGCCGCATTCATGCTCGGCCAGAGCGGACGCGACCTCTCACTGGCGTCGGCATTGAAGCGGCGCACCGGCCGAGAGAGCGTCGCTCGCGCCGCTTCCTAGTGCGCGCGACTGCTCCGTGTTCAAAGGTCGCACTAGCCGGCCACAACATGCATGTAAAAAGTTCTTGGGAGTTCGTGCTACAGCTAGCTGTCCTCCCCCAACTCGTCAATCTCTTCCAATAGTGCTAGTACTCCATGGCGTGATCCATCGACAAGCAGCCGGGAAAGTTACCGAATACACAGTTTGCGGTGAGTGGCATGTCGAGTGACCGTGTGGGGTCGAATCGTGGAGGAGGGTGAGACACAAACACGACATACGTGATTTAAACGTTGGTTTTGCGTGATGGCTCGATCCAAGGAAACGAAACGTTGGTTTCTCCCCGTTTCCATTTTTTCTCCGAAAAAACGGAAACTTTTCACTCCATTTTCATTCTTATTCCAAGGTTGCCCCATTACAACATTCCATCAAATACAAAGGAAAACTAACACGCATGCTGATGCATCTCAATGATTTTCACATCATAGCCAATATTTACTTCACAACTAAAGACAAAAGTTGTGAGAGCAAGCACAAAAGAAAAACTACTGATGGGGTCACTATGACTTAAACCCTAAACCCTAAACCCTGAACAGGATTTAATTTCCTGGCCAGGTAGAACCTGTCAAAGGAAAGATGGCTCGCACCCTCAGATCATACAATGTTTTTGTGTAGTTCCACTAAAATCGAGCTGAGCATCCCTGATGGCAAAGATATTCAAGAAGTGTGATTAGAATAATAGTACTGGCACTAGTTCATGAGACATAAAATCATCACAAGTAGAAGCCAGTAGAAGTAGAGAAAGATTGACATGGAGATGGAGCTACGTGGGGAGCTGCGACAGTGGAGCAAGCCGGCTCAAAAAGGAAGATGGACTACCCGGGATATTGGGTTGTAGCTAGAAGGGCGGTTGGGATGCGGCATCGGCCCATACCGCAGTGACCCCCGATTGGGATGCACCAACTGTGGGTTTTCTCCCTCGCCGATGTCAACCGCATCTATGCAGAACATTGTTCCCTTGCCCCAGCTGTGGGATCAGGCCGGATATGTGACCAGCAGTGTGGCCACCGTTGTTTTATGCTTGTGAAGAGAGCAACCTAAGCAAGCAGGCTTGTTGCTTAGGCTCCTGCTAGTGTATATATAGTGGTTTTCTTTTTCTCTCCGTATCAACCATTTTATATTGTGTACGTGTCATTGAAGAGTGAAATGATGGTTGCTTCTTCCGACTAACTTACTGTGTGATTTGACTGCTCCTTAGTGGCCCCTACACGTACTCCCCCTACATGTATGCAATAGTCACACATACACATGGACACAAAAACGTGTGCGACGCCCTAATGCATGTATGTCTGAGCACACGAGGGAACACGCACGGCCACGCTCAAGTGCTTAACCTACACGTGCATGCACACACATACTCAGTCAGGGTGAGCTAGCACCACAAAAAAAGACACATCCATGACATTTTGGGCCGAACGAATTTTTTTTCTGTCATACTTATGACACTTCTATGACGATAATTGTGACAAAACCTAGTATCATCATAGATGTGGTGGGATCCTACTTATATGACAAAAAATAATGATAGAAAATGGGCTTTTCGTCCTGGGCGGGCCGGAGACGCAGCTGCATGACATTCTTTGGGCTGTCCATGAAGGAAAAAATCATGGTAGAAGCGAGGGCGAGGAATATATCGGGGTGTTCCCGGTTACGGTGGGTGGTTGTGGCCGAGTGATGCGCATTTCTCTCATACACGTACGCGCGTGTGTGCAAAGCGTTGGGCTCTAACTGAACTCGAGTGAGGCGTTGGGCTCTAACTGAACCCGAGCGATTGCACTGTAGGCTATGTGTTACTAAACCCGAGAAATTGATTGATGGCTATTAACTGAACCCGATCGAGCGATTCCTTCGCTACAGCTGCTAACTGAAGCCGGTCGATGCTGCCTCTGGATGAACAGTGAGTGTTGCGGGGGGATTTGGATGAATAGTGAGCGGTGTGGGTGGATGAACAGGACCCCATGGTGTTGCCTCTGGATGAACAGGACCCCGATTGATTGAGCCGGTTGGGGCTGGATGAACAGGACCTCGTGGAGGGCTGGATGAACAGGATGACCTCGTGGAGGGCTGGATGAACAGTAGACAGTGGAGAGGTGGATGAACAGTAGGCCGTGGAGGGGTGGTTGAACAGGAGCCCGTGGAGAGGGGTGGTTGAACAGTAGTCGGTGGAGTAGCACACGGTGGAGGCTGGATGAACAGGAGCCCATGGATGAACAGTCGCAGGTGGAGGCTGGAGGAGGTCGATGATGGATGAACAGTAGCCTATGGGGGGTGGAGGAGGTCGACGGTGGAGATGAACAGTATCCCGTGGAGTCCCGTTTTGCGGTACACCACACCCTGTCCTGATGAACAGGAGCCCCGTTTCGACCGTAGCGCTCCAAAAAAAGTCCATTTATTCATTTTCCGGTATGCCACACCCCTCCCAATCAACAAGACCCTGTTTTGACCATAGGAGGTCCAACACAAGACAATTTCCTCCATTTTGCGGTATGCCAGACCCCTCCTGATGAACAAGATCCCATTTCGAACGTGGCTGGTCAAACGCAAGGCCGTTTCCTCCATTCTGCGGTACGCCAGGCCTCGTTTCCATCGCCTATTCCGTCCAAGCCCTCCCGATGAACACGATGAAGCATTCGGTTCCGACCCAGCCGGTTGGCTCCCCGTGAACACGACGGCGATGTTGTTTCTCCGTTCCGACCCACCCATGTACACGAGCCATGGCCGTACGTACGTGGTCGTATTTACTTTCTAGCACCATGGCCGTTGTACATACGTGTACATGCTACGTGGGTGCCTCTACTACGACACGTGTGTGCCTCTACTACGACACATGCGCGCCTCTACATCGACCAGTATGTACGTACACGTTCACGACTAGAATGACAATGCTACATACGCTTCAACCAGGTGGGTCCCGACTGTCAGACACTTCCTTGCGTGCGAAGATGTAGCTGGTGGGTCCCAGCAGTCAGGGGGGCGAATCATTTTTTTGGCCGGACGCACTTCCTTGCGTGCGAAGATGTAGCTGGTGGGTCCCAGTAGTCAGGGGGAAATGTTTTTTTTTGCAAAATACAGTGGCCCGTCCGGTGGGTCCCTGCTGTCGGGTGGAGGTATCATTATTTTCCGCGTAATAAGGAGGCACTTCCTTGCTGTGGCCGTGGACACAGCTGTCAGCCTCTCCATGAAAAGTCCACGTCCGATGTAAGTCATTCCTTGACCATGTTGACCACGCCGCGCCGAGAGAACCACGGCGGTGGACGACGGCGAGGCCTAGGAAGGGGACGCGGCGGAGCTGGGGAAGACGTGGTAGTGGACTCCCACGCGGAGAGGAGTATGAGGGTTCACTGGTTCGGCTGCGGTGTGAGGCTGCCGTCGCCACAGAATAACAGGGGGTGTGGGTGAGTAGAGGGATGGCCTGGCCAGCGGTGGGAGTAGTATGGGGGTGGTGAGGCCTCCGTGGCAGCACAACCGGCCACGGGAGGTAGGAGCAGGCGGCACGACCGGGCGCTGCCTTGGGCGGCTGGAGCAAGAAGACCAGAGGTTGAAGAAGCACTATGGCCGTTGGATGGACATCATATGGTCACTAGAGTATTGACTAAGTTGACAAAGCCCTCCGTCCCCGTCAACTTAGTACGCCCACAAGTCAGCCACCCACTATGGTGGGTCCCAGCTAGTAGGGGGTTATTCATTTTTTTGTGCGTAATAAGGAGGCACTTCCTTGCGTGTGAAGATATAGCTGGTGGGTCCGACCTGTCAGTGGGGGGGACATTTTTTTTGCGAAATACAGAGGCCCTTCCGGTGGGTCCTAGATGTCAGCTGGAGGAATCTTTATTTTGCACGTAATAAGGAGGCATTTCCTTGTGTGCGGCCGTGGACCCAGCTGTCAGCCTCTCCATGTACAGTCCACGTCCAATGGAAGTCGTTCCATGACCATGTTGACCATGCCGTGCCGAGAGCACCAGGGCAGTGGACGACGACGAGGCCTAGGAAGGGAATGACACGGAGCCGGGGAAGACGGGGCAGTGATGGCCCACTCGGAGAGGAGTACGAGGGTTCACTGGTTCAGCTGCGGTGTGAGGCTGCCGTCGGCGCATGGCCTGGCTAGCGGTGGGAGTAGTAGGGGGCGGTGAGGCCTCATGGCAGCATAGCCGTCCACTGGAAGCAGGAGCAGGCGGTCTCGCCGGCGCTGGTTTCGGCGGCTGGTGCAAGAAGTGCAGTACTTGAAGAAGCAGCAGGACCGTTCGATTCAAATCCAACGGTTACTGCTGCTACAATCGTTTGTTGACTAAGTTGACAAGCCCTGCGTACGCGTCAACATAGTAGGACCACAGGTCAGCCTCCCAACCGGTGCGCCCCAGATGTCAATGGGAGGAATCATTTTTTCACGTGATAAGGAGGCACTTGATTGTGTGCAGCCAGGCCAGCGGACGGAGTAGGGTGGGCCGGGGAAGCATGTGCGGCATCACATGGGGCCACAAGAGGAGGGAGCAGGCAGTCCCGCCGGTGCTAGTTTAGGCGACCGGAGCAGGAAGATCGGAGATTGAAGAAGCACATCGGCCGTTGGATGTACATCCAACATTCACTACTAGAATCGTGTTTTGACTGATAAAACCTTGCGTAAACAAGTCAGCCTCGAAATCTGTTGCGTGTACAACCCATTTGCAATTATTTTTATAATTTTTACTCATTTTCTAATTCATATGGAATTTATTGCAGCGCGTTTTCCATTTTTAGAATTGCTACCCATTTTCTGGTCAGTACCAGGGTTAAAAATTTTAACTAAATATGTGCGAAATTTTAAAAATTCGCAAATCTTTGCTGGGGAAAAATATTCTTAATCCAAAAATTACTAGCCATACTAAAACAAATTTAAAAATAAATTAGTACTATGTCATGTTAAATCCAATGAAATACTATATAATATAAGTGAAGAACAAAAACAAAAAAAAGAAACTAATATCCCATGTGCTATAATGTTTTTGGAATTTTCAACCTCGTTGATATTACTTTTAACAGACACTGACCATACTCTTTGGCCAGGCCTGAATGCATCCCTCCTCGTCTTGAAAGATTTGCAGCCCAGTAAGTCGATAAAAAGAAATAGGCCTAGCTTGGGTATTCTTCAAAAAGAATTACTGGGCTACCTACTTTCCCAAAGAAAAACCTGCTGGGTTGGTCATGTTGTTAGACGGGCCACAGAGACCGCACAACCCAGTTTATAGCCTGCTCCTCCGTATTTGTACTCAAAAAAAGTTGTGCAATTCTGTCGTTAATTTACTATACGTTAAAAATGATGTGGGTCCTAGATATCAGTAGGGTGGATTAGAGTAAAAAATGAGGGGTGCATCTAAGTACTAAAAGAGGCGCTTGCTTGTGTTCGGGTTAGGACCTGGTGGGTCCATACTGTCATACTCAGAACTATAGTTCTCTCCCGATTCACTATGTTGATAGGGACTGTTTCGAAAAAAAAACTATGTTGATAGGGTCGGACGGCGGCGCCGCGGCAAGCGTACCAAGGCGGAGGATAAAGTGCTATCGCCGATGTGCTTGGCTGGGTTGGACATTCTTATTGAAAAATAAAAATGGACTAGAACTAGTTACGACGTTGACTATGATTTGCATGGGTCTGCTGGTTGCAGGAAGAAAATGCTGGGAGAAAGAAGACTGGTCGCTATCTTTGCCTAAGAATAATATCGATTAAATGTAACGACCCTATCATAGGAAATAATATCCTCCTGTTAAATCATGAATTTAAAGAACTGGTGCATGAGCATTTAGATTTATTTATTTAGATACTTATTTATGTTTAGGGGACGATGAGCATGTACCCGGTCCGGATTCATGTGAGAGCCTCCCTTCCAGTTAATTATGGGCTCCTCTATTGGGCCTTTATCAGTGGGTTGCATGTTATCAACAAGTGGAAAATGTGTTCTGTACGAAAAATAAGATGCGTTAAGTACGGTACGGGGCACTACGGATTGAACCATGCAACGACTTCCAAAACATTGTGTTTGTCGTTTGAATAACACATTTATTCAACCAACAGACGAAATACACTACTGATTGTACATTGAAAATAGCAGCAGCAACAACCAGGGCTGGGGGTGCAACAGAAGCAGTAAGCAGGCCAGAAGAGTGAAGACGCAGCTCTCTCTTACAAACCAAACATCAGCCATTATTACAAAAGGGCTACCAAAAAAGAACAAGTGTATGCATCAAGCTAAATAAAGATCCTACCACACCAAGTGAACGCATCTAACTATCTGGCTCAGTTAGAGGTTACTATTTATTAAGTTGTGGAGATTGGCTGACGGCTTGACCAGATGGGTGCCTATGGGGGAAACTCCAGCCAGTAGGTCGAAGTCTGATACTTGCAACCCTCTCTCCTACTTTGAGCTGTAGAGCGTGGCGGCACATATCAGGGTATGGTGCATGCAGAGACGCATGGTACGTAGTGTACACATAGTTTTTCCTGATGGACGAAACCGCGCTGCCATCATGATCCTTGCCGTCAGTTATCTCCTGGGTAATTGGATAATTCAGTCCGACAAACAGAGAGCGTGTACCAAGGCTACTTACCAGCCTCCAGTCAGAAATTCCTGAAGGCCCAGAGAAATTGGGATCCTGCTCAAAGACCTTGTAGTGACTGTGATTCTATTCCGTGAAACAACACGTCCGGTACGTGCGATGATCATCAATCTATCACTGTCGTATGATCGAGCCAGGAACCACCTGCAACTACCATGCCACTTTTCTTTGAAAGGTTCTGGGATTAGGAAGGGTAGGGACACTAGGCGGCCTACAACATCATATCAAGTTGGAGTCAAATAAAAAAGGGCTCTTGATGTAGTCAATCTTAAGAACAACATGTTATGAGCATGAATATTTTTCAGTAAATGTTGACAGTAATATAAGCAAGCCATCATGATATCATAGGAAAGTTACATACTGCTATAACAACCATTTGTAGCGATGACTGGAGTGGGCCAGCAATACGTCCAGCCATAGAAGGAGTCGACAGCGTAAATGAAGCCGTTGTTTCAATGGCATCAGAGAACCATGGAGGATGTATGATCTTGCAATGGACGTGCAGATTTATGCACTTACCGTAGTGACCTATCAGATAGGCGAGACCGCGGTTGAAGAACCCAATTAGCCTGAAGTCTTTATAATTCGCAGATCTTGTGGGCACTTGGCAGATTACAACCTTGAGCAAATCAAACATGGTATCATGTTGGCTACTGTAAGATTCTGAGTATTCTGGGCCGCGGTGCCCAAGTAGTGCAGTGTTAATCAAAGGAAGGGGGATCAATCGCCAGTGTAGACCTCCACGAGCATCGAGCTATCGCGACCATCGACGAGCACCATCCTAGACGTATTCATGCCAACCTAGTACATACTGTTAATGTAGTTGAGGGTGAAGGGGATCGGATCGTAGTCAAGGGGGTTGATTCTCGCCACCCTACGATCGTTATGCTGTGTGACATGCCGTTTCTGAAGATCAGGCCGCATCAGCAAGCAATGAGCTGGCTTAAAAAGCTCCGGCCTAAGGGCTTTGAGTAAACGGTACAGCCCCGACGAGCACGTGGCGAGCGACATGGTACTGAGATTGTCCACACGCGAAACAATGAGCTTGATTACCTTTGTGGGGAGCGAATTCCAGCCACTCTTTCGGCGGACACTGCTCGGTTCTGCCATTGTTAGTGCTTGGGTTTCGATGAGGGGGGAGGCGCCTTAGCGGGGATGGAAGATTGGACGAGATTATGTGTGGACAAAGATGGAAAATGCGAATATGTGCTGCGGGAAGTGGACAGGTGATGATGACTACAACACGCCGCTTGACTTACGAGACACATACCAGCAGCGTAGGGTCATATCGATGCCAGACAACTTGCTTGAGTGATCACAGTACTGGTACTCCCTACAATACCTACTACTATGCCCTAACTTGCTTGAGAAGAGTAGTAGAGTAGGACTCTGCTCTACTACTAGCACTGGAGGATTAGTATATTCTAATCTAAAATAGTTAATGGGAGACATGGAAGTTGCAAACGCCCATGACGCAGTTACAGTATGTGTGTATGGCTTAAAAACAGGCCACCGTCGGATGGAAATCTGACAGTTACGTGGGATTCCCCAGGATTGAGCTCGTGCCGAACAATCACCAGATATCATTACTAAAAAAAGGTTAAAACACCCGAGGCAATAACTTGCACCGGCTGACCACTAACAATGATACTAACATCCCGTCAAAAAAAAAACAATGATACTAACATAGTTGTAAAATGGTCAAAGACCATGTCTACGTGGTGTTTGGAATTATATGCAAAAAATTAGCAAGATGCCCATGCATTGCATGGCACACCATCATCACCAACTCGGTTTTTTATCTACTCCTACACCTATAAAAGACATAGTTGGTGATGATGGAGGCAAGGAGGCGTGTTCAGCCAGGTGTGCAGCGGACGATGCAGTACTATTCGTTTTGTTATAAAAAACAAAGAAGAGTAGTAGAGATAGAGATAAGAGTAGAGATAGAGATAAGAGTAGAGATAGAGACTTAGGGAGGAGCACGAGGTTGTGGGAGATAAGGATGAACGAGGCAAGGTCTTATCTGTATCTGTGGAGAGAGGTGCGGGTATCTTTTGTAAAATTGTCATAGTTGGCTTTCTATCCGTCAGATATAGATCGGACGGTCTATATTACAAGACGGCAGGCACACCATCATCACCAACTCGGTTTTTATAAGAATACAGACTAGGGAGTACTAGTAAGGACACCATCTACTGCTTCATGTACTACTCCTGCACTCCATTCGACGGTCGCAACGTCCCCTACAACCACTCCCTCCTGCGCTCCATTTCACAGGCGTTGTTGAAATTTGGGGAGCGCACTCTCACGACTGCTGGCAGCCATGACTTCACCGTCGATGACTTCTTCCCCGACCTCGGCAACCTCTTCCTCAACGACATGGGCAACAACCTCAACACCAATGGTGCTGCTCCCGTTGCACTGTATGTGTTTCTATCATTCCTGCTCGAAATTGTGGTAGAATTCATGTTTCTACTCTGTATCCTACTAGTATGCTAGTCCACATGATTAGTTTCATCTCTCTTATAGCCGTCATGATTTATTTTGTGCTTATTCAGATTAAATCTCGTAGTAACTTGCTCATATATTCAACTGGCGCAACGTCCCCTACAACCACCCCCGTTTCATGGACGGCCTGGTTGATGCCTCCAAGGAGCCCTTGATCTACTGCTATGAGTGCCCGATGCTGTTTTGGGGCTCACCGGTGTTCATGGTGCTCTACCTAACGGATGCGTGAAGCAGTCACTACTGGCCCTTGGCGGAGAACATCAAGTGAGAGACGTGCTACCCGTTCACCATGCCTGAGTCGCTAGAGGATCACCGCCGCCTTCTAGTCTCGGAGGAGGACGGCAGCATCTTCCTCTTGATCGTGGGCACTGGCGAGCCCGCGCACACCGCCGCCCCATCTCTATAGTGTGCATTTGGGGCGATGCCGCTGATGCTGACACTGACACGAGGCCGATGTACGGGTGCATGCTCAGTGTTACTACCCCTCCGGGTCATGTGGGCCGCGACACCGACTACGTCGAACTAACTTGGACTCTGCGGAGCTGGGACGTTCCCGCTGATGTGGACTTGGAAAATCCATGGTCTTATTTACCCGCCAACGCGATGCATGGGGACTCCAAGGAGGTTCACCTGGACATAGGCATTATCAAATTAAGTATTGATCATTAGTCTTTGCTTAATGTAATCCGTTGTTTAAGCATGTGGAGACTTCCATGCATGATCTTTCTCTATTGGAGTATCACGCATGAATAAATGTGTATCCGTTTATGGTTTAGTCTAGAATCTTCCATGTATGAACTTTTACTACAGTACTGGTGAAATACTTACTATGAACCATTTCTTACATCTCCTCTGCCCCTTCCAAGTCATCCTGATTTAATCCCTCCATCTAGGTGTATAAGGGCATTGTTAATAATTAATAGTATAGCCAACGGTTGACTACAAGAAAGTGCCATGTCATCTGTAGCCAACATGTACAACAATCGATACTCAAAAACTAATTCTTAAAGATCATTTCTTGCAAAGCACAATAAGTGTTATTTCTTCACAAGTTTTGGTTGCAGGTTGAACAGTTGAACGCTTTTGTTTGCAAAAGATACCTTTTTATCTATTTAAGCCGGATGTTTGTGAGCTCTAGAGATGAAATAATATCCAAAGAAACCTACTGATACCCGTTACACATAAGATGACCCCCACATCCTTTTCAAAATAAACAACTCCCCGATCAATGCATTTCACTCTTCCGTGCAACGCACGGGCACCTTACTACTATAGATTAGTACGGCGAAAAATTGAACTAACATTATATATAGTACGATATATGCTGATGCATGCCACCTAAAATTATATCATTGAAAACTATGTTCAAATACGAATCCAACGATATAGTTTTTGTTGACATGCACTAATATTTTGTCAGCTAAATCTTTAGTCAAATTCAATGGGGGACTAATAAACCACGACCGACGTAGTACTAGTGTAGAGGGCGGCGCTGCATGGGAGTCTCAACCCGCTCGTGGCGCGGAAGTGAAGCCGTCATATTGCAAAACCCAACCAATGCCAGTAATAAGTTGCCTGGTAAAATAAACGGACAAGCAAACATCACATCCCTCCGTCTTTTTTGCATTTCATCTCTCTACATTTACTTTCTCCGGTTCATCTCGCACACTTGATCCCTAGTTGCTACTCCTAGTATCCCTAGCTACTACTCCTAGGGCCAGTTCTTTTGGCGGCTTAAAATATAAGCCGTCTCTTCCCCAGCCTTTGCCATAAGACTAGTCATAGTGGAGAGTAACATTAAGGCACCTCACTCATGTATTTGGGCTTCTAAACTACTACTAGTACTCCCATCATTTTTATATACAAGGCCATGAACTCAAATTATAGGTACCAAGATAAAAATCAGTGTGTGCTTTACAAGTCAATTCATTTTCTCGTTTACCGGGTTAATTAATAGGGTGCATGCACATTAGAAGAAAATGAGTGGCCGTGAGAGAGGAAGTAGATGAGTTTGTCATTATCATCCATGCATGCTAGTAATTAAGCCATGGGTTACTATTACGAGGAAACATCATTAATATTTGTCTCGATTACTATTGGTGGCCTTGTATAGATGCAAAATGTACTTTTTATAGTGGCCTTGTATACAAAAATGGAGGGAGTACCTCCGTCCTAGTTTATTCGTCACCATTGTAATTTGTGGTAAATTTTTACCGAAGATTTAAGTGACAAAATGTTAGTGCATGTGACATCACAAACATTTCATTACTTAAATTTATGATCAAAATTTGACATAGATTACAATGGGGACCAATAAACCAGGACAGAGCTAGTAGTAATGGGATTACTACCAACAAACGAACTGGCCCCTGGTACTCCCACTAGTAGTACTAGTACTCAAGTTGGAATTCCAATTGCACGGCACAACTTGTTAGGAAAAAAATTCGATACAGGGTGTAGGAAGCGGTTTGGGAATTTGCATGCCTTTCCGACCAGTGAGATACTCCGTACAAAGTACGACAGAGAAAGAACCACAGAGATGGAAGCTAAAAGTAAACAATCAAACGAGCATTTTTGCATTTGTTTTGCATTGAATCGTTTCACAAGCTTGACTAGTGTTGTTTTTCTACTTTTAAAAAAACCGCATCGTAATGTTAAAACGTGCATTTGCCCATACATAAGTAATAGTAGTACTCCCTCCATCTAGGTGTATAAAGTCTTCCCTCCTTCTTGGTCACGGTGCACAACCAAAGATGACTTATTCACCTGGACGGAGGGAGTAGCACAGTATGCAAGCATATATGGAGAGAGACATGTAGTGCCATAGTATATAGTAGTAAAGTTTGTGTTGTATGCACCAACTTACAAAATGTGTACGGCTACACAAGGTTTCCATACGTTCCCTCTTACATACTTAATTAAGGACGCTAATAATTCCCGAACATTCGGGATTTATCATTTGCGTCCCAAAACTAATGAGATCACCTTACAAAACTAAAATTATACTGCTACTAAAATCCACGGTGCTCGCAGGAGAGCTTGTGGCGCGCCATGAGTGCCCTGGTGCATGGTCGTTTCCCAGCGCGCCGACACAATGCCTCTTCCTCAGCCTCTCAACTCGCGAGGTGCTAATTGGCGGCTTGCTGGCAGGAGAGCGCGATCTCACCGGTGTGGTGATCCAGCGCGAGCAGGTACTCCTCCTCACTGGAAGCATGCACCCGGTCCATGTACCGCCAAGCGTAGATGAGGCGCTTGTGCCCGACTGCACTTAGGGCTTTCGCACGGGCGTCCTCCACCACCCTCACGGCCCTTGCACGAGCCTTCTGCCAAAGAGCCAATTGCCTGAATTTCTCGAACACGACATAGACCTGCCAGGCAGCTTGCCCCGCGACGTGCTTCTCTTCCTCGGCCTTCTTCTCCACCTCTTTTTTGGCGTGCTCTGCCAGCGGCAAAGCCTCCCACATGGAGGCATCCATTTCTTTCCAAAGCTCCTCAAGGCTGGGGGGCTCGACGGGCGGCGCGGCATTCTCCTCGTAGAGGGGAGCCAACGCGTCCTCCGACGCGCATGCTGGCGAGGAGTGGAACGCCGACACGTCCTCCTCGACTACTGGCGGCAAGGAACGGAACGGCGACGCGTGAACGTTCGGGTGGTGCAGCGAGGGGCGCCTAGGGCTTGGGAGGGGCGATGCCATGGTGGTCGATGTGAGAGGTAGGGAAGGAGATAGCGATGAACGTGAGCGTTCTTCCGAATGACGGCGGAGGCATAGTATTTATAGCGAGCAATGGCATACCTACGTAAGATATGGACTGAGCTGCACCGACTTAACTGCGGGTCCAGTTGCTTCACTGACATCACTACAAAAAAAGACACATCCGTGACATTTTGGGCCGAACTAAATTTTTTTCTGTCATACATATGACACTTCTATGACGATAATTGTGACAAAACCCGGTATCATCATAGATGTGGTGGGATCCTACTTCTATGACAAAAAATCATGACAGAAAATGGGCTTTTCCTCCTGGGCGGGCCGTAGACGTAGCTACATGACATTCTTTGGGTCGTCCAGGACGGAAAAACCATGGTACAAGCGAGGGGGAGGAAAATTTCGGGGAGTTGCCGGTTATGGTGGGAGGTCGGGGGCTGAGCGATGCGCGTTTCTCTCGTACACATACGCGCGTGTGTGTGAGGCGTTGGGTCTAACTGAACCCGAGCGAGGCGTTGGGCTCTAACTGAACCCGAGCGACTGCACTGCAGGCTATGCATTACTGAACCCAAGTGATCGATCGATGGCTGTTAACTGAACCCGATGGAGCGATTCCTTCGCTACTGCTGCTAACTAAAGCCGATCGATTGGATGAACAGTGAGTATTGCAGGGGGTGGGGGGGGGGGGTTGGATGAACAGTGAGCGGTGGCGTTGCCTCTGGATGAACAGGACCCCGTGGTGTGGAGGGCTAGATGAACAGTAGACGGTGGAGGGGTGGCCGTGGAGGGGTGGTTGAACAGGACCCCGTGGTGTGGAGGGCTGGATGAACAGTAGACGGTGGAGGGCTCGATGAACAGTAGACAGTGGAGGGGTGGTTGAACAGTAGACGGTGGAGTAGCGCATGGTGGAGGCTGGATGAACAGGAGCCCGTGGAGGCTGGAGGAGGTCGACGGTAGCCCATGGAGGCTGGAGGAGGTCGACGATGGAGATGAACAGTATCCCGTGGAGTCCCGTTTTGCGGTATGCCACACCCCTCCCAATGAACAGAACCCCCGTTTTGACCGTAGCAGTCCAACACAAGTCTGTTTCGTCCGTTTTGCGGTACGCCACACCCCTCCCGATGAACGGGCCCCCAATTTTGACCGTAGCGCTCCAACACAAGTCCGTTTCGTCCGTTTTGCGGTACACCACACCCCTCCCGATTAACAGGACCCCCGTTTCGATCGTAGGAGGACCGTTTCCTCTGTTTTGCGGTACGCCACACCCCTCCCGATCAACAGGACCCCGTTCTGAACGTCGGAGGTCCGTTTCCTCCGTTGTGCGATACGCCAGGCCTCGTTTCCATCGCTTATTCCGTTCAAGCCGGTTGGCTCCCACACGTTCCGTTGCCTCCCGATGAACACATCGCATTCCTTTGCCTCCCCATGAACACGACACATTCCGTTGCCTACCCATGAACACGACGACGATGTTATTTCTCCATTCTGACCCAGCCATGTACACAAGCCCTGGCCGTACGTATGCGCGAGTAGGCGTTCGAGACCCTGCCCGTATGTACGTACGTGGCCGTATTTTCTTTCTTGCACCCTCGCCGTTGTACGTACGTATACATGCTACGTGCGCGCCTCTAGTACGACGCATGCGCGCCTCTACAATGACCAGTATGTACATACACGTTCGCGACCAGAATGACAATGCTACGTGCGCTTCGACCAGGTGGGTGCCGACTGTCAGGCACTTCCTTGCCTGCGAAGATGTAGCTGGTGGGTCCCAGCAGTCAGGGGGGCAAATCGTTTTTTTTTGCCCGGACGCACTTCCTTGCGTGCTAAGATGTAGCTAGTGGGTCCCAGCAGTCAGGGGGGGCGAATCGTTTTTTTGCCCGGATGCACTTCCTTGCGTGCGAAGGTGTCGCTGGTGGGTCCCAACGGTCAGGGGGCAAATCATTTTGTTTTTTTGCCCGGATGCACTTCCTTGTGTGCGAAGATGTAGCTGGTGGGTCCCAATAGTTAGGGGGAAACGTTTTTTTCGCGAAATACAGTGGCCCGTCTGGTGGGTCCCAGCTGTCAGGTGGAGGAATCATTATTTCTGCGTAATAAGGAGGCACTTCCTTGCTGCGGCCGTGGACCCAGTTGTCAGCCTCTCCACGTACAGTCCACGTCCGATGGAAGTCGTTCCTTGACCATGTTGACCATGCCGCGCCGAGAGTACCAGGCGGTGGATGACGGCGAGGCCTAGGAAGGGGACGACAAGGAGCCGGGGAAGACGCGGCAGTGGAAGCCCGCGCGGAGAGGAGTACGAGGGTTCAATGGTTCGTCTGCGGTGTGAGGCTGCCGTTGCCGCAGGGCCTGGCCAGCGGTGGGAATAGTAGAGGGCGGTGAGGCCTCCGCGGCAGCACAGCCGGCCATGGGAGGCAGGAGCATGCGGCACGACCGGCGCTGCTTTGGGCGGCTGGAGCAAGAAGACCAGAGGTTGAAGAAGCACTACGACCATTGGATGGACATCGTTCGGTCACTGGAGCTAGAATCGTTCATATTGACTAAAGTTGACAAGGCCCCCATCCCAGTCAACTTAGTAGGCCCACAAGTCAGCCTCCCACCATGGTGGGTCCCAGCTAGCAAGGGGAGTATTCATTTTTTTGTGTGTAATAAGGAGGCACTTCCGGTGGGTCCGAGCTGAGAGCGCGGGGAATGTTTTTTTCGCGAAATACGCTGGCCCGTCCGGTGGGTCCCAGCAGTTCGGTGGGAAACTTTTTTTCGTGAAATAAGGTGGCCCGTCCGGTGGGTCCCTACTGTCAGGTGGAGGAATAATTATTTTGCGCGTAATAAGGAGGCACTTCCTTGCGGCCGCCTGGACCGAGATGTCAGCCTCTCCACGTATAGTACTCTTCCAATGGAAGTCGGTCGTTGACCACGTTGACCACGCCACGCCGAGAGCACCAGGGTGGTGGTCTGGACGACGGCGAGGCCTAGGAAGGGGACGACGCAGAGCCGACGAAGACGCAGCAGTGGTAGCCCGCGCGGAGAGGAGTACGAGGGTTCACTGGTTCGACTGCGGCGTGCGGCTGTCGTCGCCGCAGAATAACAGGGGGTGTGGGTGAGTAGAGGGATACCCTGGGCCAGTGGTGGGAGTAGTAGGGGCGGTGAGGCCTCCGCGGCATCACAGCCAGCCACGAGAGGCAGGAGCATGCGACACGACCGGCGCTGCTTTGGGCGGCTAGAGCAAGAAGACCAGAGGTTGAAGAAGCATTATGGCCATTGGATGGACATCGTACGGTCACTAGAGCTAGAATCGTTCATATTGACTAAGTTGACAAAGCCCTCCGTCCCCGTCAACTTAGTTGGCCCACAAGTCATCCTCCCACTATGGTGGGTCCCATCTAGCAGGGTGGCTATTCATTTTTTTGTGCGTAATAAGGAGGCACTTCCTTGCATGCAAACATATAGCTGGTGGGTCCAACATGTCAGCGGGGGAACGTTTTTTTCGCGAAATACAGAGGCCCTTCCTGTGGGTCCCAGCTATTAGGTCGAGGAATCATTATTTTGCGCGTACAGCCCACGGCCGATGGATGTCGTTCGTTGACCACGTTGACCAGGCCGTGCCGAGAGCACCATGGCGGTGGACGACGGCGAGGCCTAGGAAGGGAACGACACAGAGCCGGGGAAGACTCGGCAATGGTTGCCCACGCGGTGGGGAGTACGAGGGTTTACTGGTCTGGCTGCCGTCGCCGAAAAATAACAGGAGGTGTGGGTGAGTAGAGGAATGGCCTGGCCAGCAATGAAGTAGGGTGGGGCGGTGCGGCCTGTGCGGCAGCACAGCCGGCCACGGGAGGCGGGAGCAGGCAGTCCCACCGGAGCTGGTTTGGGCGGCTGGAGCAAGAAGATCAGATATTGAAGAAGCAGCACGGCCGTTGGATTAACATCCAACGGTCACTGCTGCTAGAATCGTTTGTGGACTAAGTTGACAAAGCCAAAGTACACGTCAACCTAGTAGACCCACAAGTCAGCCTCCAAATCTGTCCCAAACAGCATACAGCCCGAAATTTCTAGCCAGATTCAAATTAATTTTAAATCTAAATATACCTTAATTTAAATTCAATGAAATTTTACCCGCACAAAAACAATGAAATTTAAAATATCAAAATCCGAAAGAAAACAGTATTTGGGAACTAATTGCCTGTTTGCTGTATTTTTTTCATTTTACAGCCCATTTATTATTACTTATAGCCCATTTCTTATTACTTATAGCCCATTTCTTATTACTTATAGCCCATTTTCTGGGCAAAATGCATCCCTCCTCATCTTGAAAGATTTCCGGCCCAGCAGGGCGTAGAAAAGCAAGTAGGCCTATGTTGGTTATTCTGCAAAAAACAAAATAGCTGGCTAGCCATTTTTCAGAAAGGAAAAAACAAACTGGGCTGGTCATGTGCTAAACATATGAAATAAAAGCCTGGGCTAGACGGGCCACGGGTCCCGCACAACCCAATTGATACCCTTCTCCGTCCCAAAAAAACAAAATTACTGCGCGCTGCTGGGTTCCTACTGTCATCCTCACCATGTACAATCATCTCCTTATTCCTCTTGGTTGTTGACCATGTTGACAACACCGGAGGGCGGCGCCGCGGCGAGCGAACCAAGGCGGAGGACGATGGTGAGGCCTCGGATGGGAACGAACAGGAGCCGGGGAAGATCACAGCCAGCCGTGGGAGGCAGGAGCAGGCGGTCCCGCCGGCGCTGGTTTGGCTTTGGCGGCTCGAGGAAGAAGAGACTGAAGAAACGTGACAGACGTTGAATGTCAATTGAACGGTCAAGGTTTGCACAATCGTTTTTTGACTAAGCGGATACCAATTAGCATACTTTTTTATATATAGGAAGAAAACTGCGAGGAAAATGCGTTCGTCTGCCGTCCTCCTCACAGGGAACGTTCGCCACATAAGTGACTAGCACCCTTGGTTTTCAACCGAGAGGTCTTGGGTTCGAGTCCGAGGAACTCTCAATTTTGTCCTCCTTCCTTCCTCGCAAAAAAGGGAAAGAAAATCAAAGACTTGGGAAGGCGTACAGAACAAGCTAGTGTACCAGTAAAGAGACGTTGCCGAGTTTTAGAAAAAAGAAAGACGTGCTCCTGTAGCTGGTTCGAATCCAAACCTAGACTATGACTATATATGGTGCTATGCTACTCTGCAAGTAATGAAACTGACATATCCAACGTTCGCTTCTCCTCTTCTCTACTTACTCTGCCTAGCATCAGAAGCTCTGGCCGCAGCAACCATGTCCGCTGGCTGCTCGTCCACCTGCTCTTCAGCAGGCAACAACCAGATATGCGCCAAGTCGCCACCCGTACCATCGCCTGTGGGTCTCATCACACCCCCGCCGGCACGCGCACCGCAGCCGATTGCTCATCGCAACCCGCTGCCGTTGGTGTGGTGCCACTGCTGCAAATCACGCAGAGTCATCCGTCGCGTCTCAACCACAATCCGCAACCCTGGCCGAGTCTTCTACAAATGCCCGAATCATGGGGTAATAATATGTTTAAGTGTTGTTCTGCTGCTTTCAGTTGCTGATTTTTTTAATAGTTTGGTTGATGATCTTCCAATTTGATTCGTGCAGAAAAGGGAAGATTCGTGTGATTTGTATTTCTGGGAAGTTGCTGATGTGGGGGAATGCAACTACGCTGATTATTTGGTTAGCCGAGGAATCCCAATACCAGCAGGTTGGGGTGTTGGACAAGTAACTGAAGGAACGGCAGAAGAGGAAGATGCAGAGCAGAAGGTTAAAGATGCAGTTCCTCTGATCATGGCCAAGCAACAGCTGCTGAACGGCCTTGACAGCAATGAGGAGATGAAAGAGCTTGTGAAGATAATGGGCAAAATCGATGTGCTCTGTAGGATGATTGTCTCTTTATTTGCAGTGTATGTAGCACTCGTGATGTATTCAGTGGCTACGACATGAGCACTTTGCTGAAACTAGTAATGAATGAAACCTGTGTAGCAGGCTGGGCGTAGTGTTGTGAACATCTAATGATTTCTATTAACGGAAATCAGGGGGTATCCCCTTTTGTTCATATAAATAAATAAATAGCAAAGGCCCTGTCGGGTCAGCTTTGTTCTCATTCGAAGACGTCGAGCAAATTGCAGTCCAACAGCAAACTATGTCATCAAATTCAAGTTTCACAGCCAAATATGAGTACAAGTAAACAATAATGTCATCATGTTTTAGTTGTCATACAATCACCAAACACAAATAAGCATACATAACAAGTGATGTTCTCACAGCAAAATTCTAAATAACATGTTCATCAGGTTTCAGTTGTCATAGCAAACACAATTTCACATAGTAGATAAAAAAACATCTTCTGACAGGTAAATACGACAAAAGCAATGTAATCATCATAGGCAGCAGCAATGTCAACATCTTCGCCATGTGTATCAGTCTGAATCATAATTCCCCATGGTGTCATCTTCTTCTTCGTCCTCAACGTCCTCGAACGTTGGCTTCTTCTTGATCAACTCTTGTATGTCCACAGCACGACAGACAATCTTTTCGCCGGCGTCGTTGACGTGATGGTTCTCAAAGATATTAGCAACATCTGTGTTATCTTGTACATCAGGAGCAGTGTAATCAAACGAATTCCTCTGCTCAAACCTTTGCCATACTCTCCAGTCATCGCTACATGCAAATGTGTCTTCAAAGAAAAATATTTGTGTTGCTTGATTTGCCAAAATAAAAGGCTTGTTGGTCTAATACGCCGCCTTGACATTGATGGATTTGAAATAATCATCAGCTCTGGGTTTTGCGATCCTGGAAAACAGGTTATACCAATGACAGCACAACAGAACCACACACCAATGATCCTCGAAACTGGAGATATACTGCAACTGAACAATGTCTGTTATGTTAGCATACATTTCCATTATCTCTTTGTCATACTTATCCGTGCTCATGATGGGACTGTTTTGTGTCTTCCTGCCTTCATCTCGTGCAAGGGTGTTGTAGCGCACATCTCCAACAACGCAAGATTCATAATGTCTTACCCGAGTTTCAGGACCCATTGCTAGTGAGTAAAGGGCATCATCAACTGCCTGCCCATCCTCCCACATCTTCTTAACCTATGGTTAGAAAATAGATAAGCTGATCATCTTATGTACTCAATATATTAAAAAAACTGACAGTGCACTTCAAAAGCTTACATGGTTCTTGAACCATTTCGCAAATCCTGCCATAACCAGTTTGTCAATGTTTCTTGGATTTGCGGCAGTAACTCCTCTTTGTAGATGCTGCACAACATAGTGATCGCGTCAAACATCTAAATATATAAGAATGTGCTGCAAGTTTAGTAGATTACGATGTATAAGCTGCAGTACTGCACTTACTTGATATAAGGTAGTATCTCAGGACAGTTATTCAACACATACCAAACCATTTTGTCCAAATCTTTAGGTTTGTCCTCTTGTCGACTCTTCCCTGTAACTCGAACAGAATAATCGAAAACATTGAGCCCGGGATTGTCTTCACCCACCTCTTTGCTAAGCTGATCAGCTGTTTCAATGTATTTTGAGCAGAATGTCAACGCTTCTGTAGCAATGTAGGCCTCTGCAATGGAACCCTCGGGTCTAGCTCTGTTCCTAACATAGCCCTTGAAAGTGCCTAGCCGCCTTTCAATAGGGTACATCCAGCCATACTGTACTGGACCTCTAAGTAGTGCCTCATCAGGTAGATGAACAGCCAAATGCACCATCACATCAAAGAAGGCTGGAGGATATATCTTCTCAAGGTCGCATAGGATAGTTGGTATCTTGTCTCTAAGACGCTCCAAAGCATCTATCCTGATATTTCTACTGCAGAGTTCCCTGAAGAATTGTCCCAACTCTGCAACTGCTCTGTATAAGTCAGGGCGGCCCAATCCTCTAAGGATAACAGGTAAAACCCTTTGAAGTAGGACGTGGCAGTCATGAGTTTTCAACCCTTGTACCTTGTTTCCATCTGCACTGACTCTCCTTTCAGGGTTGGAAGCAAATCCATGTGGGAATCTCACACGTGACAGGACCTCGCAGAATTCTTTTCTTTTTACCTTGTCCAAGACGTACACAGCTGGTGCCATATCCCGTGGTTTACCTTCATCTTGCACCTGCAAATCCTTTCTGATACCCAGGTGTGTCAAATCAATCCTAGATTTTAAGGTATCTTTCGTCTTGCCTTCAATGTTAAGAAGTGTGCCGATAATGCTGTCACATATATTTTTCTCGATGTGCATCACATCAAGATTATGCCGCAGATCCAAATCTTTCCAATACTCCAAGTCCCACAAAGTGGACCTGCGGGTAAACAATAATCTCTCTTCTACCGTGCCACGCTTCCTTTTCCCGCTACCATTACCAGGATGGTTTCCTGGTGTAATATGCCTGACCTTCTCTAATTCCACTTGCAACTCATCGGCGGTGAGCCTCTTTGGCGCATCACGGTTTTCATGCTTTGCATTGAACACATGTCTTCGGTATTTTCTAGGATGCGGCTTGTCCTTGGCAAGGAAACGGCGGTGTCCAATGTAACAGATCTTGCTAAGTATTGCGTATGACAGCGGATTCCTGTCACAGCGAACACATGCATTGTAACCATGTGTCGTTCGCCCTGACATAGTGCCCAAAGCCGGATAATCATGGATGCACCAAATTACAACAGCACGCAGAAAGAAATCAGCTGGTGGGCTGCTATATAGGTCTCGAGTGAGAACACCCTTCCATAGCTATTGAAGTTCCTCCACAAGAGGCTCCATGAACAAATCAAAATCCTTTCCAGGACTTTTTGGACCTGGGATGAGCAAGGCCATCATGTAGTTTGATTCTTTGGTGCAGACATTTGGAGGCATGTTGTAAGGGATAACAAGCACTGGCCACATGCTATATGTGGCGCTCTGGTGGCCAAATGGGTTAAATCCATCTGAAGCTAAGCCAAGTCTAATGTTTCTCGGGTCAGCAGCAAACTCTTTGTGTTTATCATTGAAGCTTTTCCACTCACTACCATGAGATGGATGGCTCATTACATTCTGATCTCTGTACTCCTGGTTCCTAGAATGCCACAGTACATCCTCTCTTGTTTCAGCATCATGAAACAACCTCTGCAATCTTGGTGTAATTGGAAAATGTCTCAGAACATTATGAGGAACCCTCTTCACAGCATCGCCATCTTTCCATCTTGATGATTTGCATTTCGGGCATTCACTTAAGTTGGCATAATCCTTCCGGAACAGAACACAATTATTCTTACAAACATGGATCATATCATATCCAATTCCAACTGCACGAAGGAAATTCTTCATTTTACTGTAGGTGTGTGGCAGCTCAGACGCATCTGGGAAAGATTTGCGGAAAGCAGCCAACATCGCATCGAATGATTTGTTGGTCATCCGCTCAGATGTCTTCACCTGAAGAAAGGTGACCATAGCTGAGAATACTGACAGCTTATTTCCTGGGGTGACAGCAACGTTGCATTGTTCCAACATGCGGGCCCACCGTTTTTCTTCTGCAGGTGAAAGTTCACGGAATGCACGAGCATTTCGTAGCATTGTTTCAATGTTGGTCAAACTCACTGGCTCCACCACCACCTCCTCCTCCTCCTCTTCCACCTGAGCATCAGGCAGATCAAGATGGTGATCTGCTGCTTCCACGTAGTCAATAACATTGACGTTCACAGCTTCACCATGATGAACCCACCTAGTATATGTGACCGACATCCCATACAAGTGTAGATGATTTTGCACAGTTGACTGGGGTCTTGTAACTAAATTCATACAACTGCTACACGGGCAGAGCACATCTGATTTCGGACCACCGTACTCAGCTCTGATAAAGTTCATGAAGTTTTCAACCCCCTCGACATATGCAGCGGAGAATCTTCGAGCAGAAGTTATCCATGTCCTGTCCATCTGTTAGACATACAAATTAGTTCTTCTACTAGATATTACAGGAAAACATATATGCTTTTTTATGAAGTCCAGAAAAAAAATACCTAGGTCGATGTCTAAAGCTATGGCAAGATATTTGGATGAGCAGATCTAAGTAACGAAATATATGTAAAGCTAATTCAGCAAATAGATTTGAGTGCTAAATTATGGCAGGCTGTTTCAGTAGTCAATGAGGCCGAGCACACAGCCATCGAACCATCAAAGGCCATCACAGCAACAAAGATCGAGTATAAAACGGTGTAGAGCTATTTCACCTAACAGATTGGCTACTAGACCATGGCAATCCACGTCACAATAAATATATGGCAGGATATTTTAGCAACTAATCGGCCTTGGCATGCCATCTCAGCAAACTAATTCGGCAAGGAAGCTTGAGGGGAGAACAGGGCAAGGAAGCTTCTTAAGCAAAGCATATTGACAGTAAACTACTTCGGCAAACAGTGAGATTAACAGTGTCTATCAGCTAACATTCAGCACTACACCGACATGAACGGGGCCTCAGTCTAGAATGCGCGTACCGTGGGAGAAGTTGACCGCCGTGCGTCTCCACATGAACGTCGCCAGTGGTGGCGGCGCTGACCGCCGTGCGCCTCCACAAGAACGTAGCCAGAGGTGGCGGCGCGGCTAGAGCACGGCAGTCTACGAGAGCGTACTGTGGGAGCGAGATGTAACGCCCCGAGACCGATGCTCCAGAAGACTTCCAGCTATTCCGTGTTTCGCCGTGTGTTTCTTTTGTGCTTCCTCTTTTATTTTTGCATTGCATCATGTCATCATGTCATCATGTCATTTAATTTTTAATAACTCTTCTAAATAAATTGTATGGATCTTCGATCCATTTAAATCGAGGGAAGGGTGACTTCTCTTTATAACATACCCTACCGATATTTAGGGAAATATTATAAAATATTCCATTATTTTGGAATCACCCATAAACACACTTGCAAAATAATTTCGTTCCTTTTCTTCTTCAAGTTTTGGCTCTCTAACCTTGCCAATAATTCTTTTGCCATTTTTCGGAGCTCCACCAAAAATCCGAACATTTTTGGACCTTCCCAAACCCTCACTTCCATTCAAATCATTTGAATTTAAATCTTTCAATCATGGCCCTTCTATTTTTCTTGGTTCCAACTCATTTTTGCGAGTCCGGGAAAATTATCCCCATGCGCAAATCTTTCCCTAACCCTCTCTTTCTTTTCCTCTCTCTATTTATTTTCTGCTAGAAAATTAGAGGGAGAGAGAAGAGAGAGACAGCCCAGCCAGGCCTCTGGCCACTTCTTTCTCCACCTGGGCCGACCCAACCAGCCTCCTAGGCCCAGCCGCGCCCCGCTCCTAACCCTAGCCCCGAAGGCCAGCCCAGCCTCTCTCCCTTGACTCCCTCCAGTGCCGCTGCAACGCCCGATCCCATCTCCTTCCTCTCGCTCGAACCCCCCTCCTCTCGATCCCTTTTCTCCTTCGTTCTCCTCTTGGCGCCGCCACTCACAGGGAGAGAGAGGAGCAGAGCCCTCGCGCTGCCCCTCCCCTATGCTTCTCCCGCTGCAAGCTCCGCCACACCGGCGACCCCTCTGACCGCCTTGCCGCCTTCCCCACACCCCTTCTCCTCCCCTACTTATCCTCGCCCGCCTCCTCATCTACCCGGCGTCGCCTCCTCGCCAGCTCTTCCGCCGGATGTCGCCTCTGTCAGAGCCGGCAGCAACAACAGCTGCACCTTCCTCGATGCCATCTCATGCTCGCCTTCGACCCGATTCATCGCTGCCGCCATCCTTCGCGCCTACACGCGGTTCCCCTCGCCGCACCTCTCCGAGCAGGAGCTCCGCCTCCCCTGCTCTGCGCCAACCGGTGCCGAGCGTCGCTCCTCCCGGCCTCCTCGCACCCATCCGCCCCGCTAGCGTTGCTTAGCTCCGGCCCCGACCTCCGTCTTGCAACAGCAGTGTTGCCTGCTGCTGTTTCACCCGTGCTAGTGACCCCTCGGGCTGCCATGTTACCATTCGCTGGAGATCGCGTCGTCTTCTTGCCTCCTCCTCCGAGCGTGGAATTCGCCAAGTGCCGTCTCCGGAATTCACCAAGTACCATGACTACAGCCGGTGTGTTTTTTTGTCAAGTCCAACTACAACCGATGATGCGACAAGTTCCACTACCGTCGACCCTCGAAGACCCCAAGTAACACGACGACCATCGCTTGCCTTGTTCGACTACCGCACGGTTACGCCAAGTTCATCTACGAACATGTACGGCTACATGACGACCCGACGACCCCGAACATCTACGAAAATGTGTACAACTACCGTCGCCAAGACCACCAAGTTCGACTACCGCCGACATGTACAACTTCAGTCGCGAGAACGTCTACTTCCACTACGACACGAGTACAACTACTTCCACTACCGCCGCCACGAGAACGACTACTTCCCCTACGACCCGTGAACGACTACTTCCCTCGACGAACTCGACCCGGTCCGAAACGCACGCTTCAAAGGTATAAGCCCCGAGACGATCAACCGTGGACCGAATGAATGTGAGTTGTATGAGATGCTTGTGTGTACACCACGTCCAAATTGTCGCTCTTTGCCATGCCACCGACACGTGGGAACCCGGAATCTGGGATCACCCCACCATCTTTCATGACTTGCTCACGCTCGCCTCCTTTTGCACCGGTATCTCCATGAGCTACCGGAACCGATATGTTGCCGTGACATCATTTTCGGATATGTTGCCGTGGCACCATTTTTGTTTTGCCGCCGTGGCACCCTTTTTCGTTCCGACATGGTGACCAAATGCTTCGTAACATGCTCATGTCAACGTTTTCAAAAAATTGCATACACTTGTATATGTCATCCGCATCATGATAACAACATTTAAAATGGTTAAAACTGTGTTTGCATTAAATTGCTAAATAACATATGGGGATTTCCGGAATTGTTGTTTGTTGTTCCGGTCTCATTTAAACTTGCCTAAATTGTTAGTTTCATTATGCTTCACCCCTTGCCATGTTTAACAACATTTAATATTGTTGGGCACATAATCGAGAGAGAACTAAATAATTCGATGTGGTATTTTGTCAATATGCAACTTGTTGCATATTGAGCTCCACTTAACTTGTAGTATTGTTTGTTGCACTTTGCCATGCCATGCCTCATTAAACCGGACATGCATCATATTTGGTTGTGCATCATGCCATGATTATGCTTGTGTATTTACCATGTTGTTTGCTTCTTTCCGGTTTGCTTCTCTCGTTACCTTAGGTTTCGTTACGGAGTTGTGAGGATTCGTTCGACTATGTTCGTTTGTCTTCTTCATGGACTCGTTCTTCTTCCTTGCGGGATTTCAGGCAAGATGACCATCACCCTCGATATCACTTCTATCTTTGCTTGCTAGTTGCTTCGTTCTATCGCTATGCTGCGCTACCTATCACTTGTTTACCATGCCTCCCATATTGCCATGTCAGCCTCTAACCTTTTTACCCTTCCTAGCAAACTGTTGCTTGGCTATGTTACCGCTTTGCTCAGCCCCTCTTATAGCATTGTTAGTTGCAGGTGAAGTTGAAGATTGCTCCATGATGGACAGGATTATGCTGGGATATCACAATATCTCTTATTTAAATTAATGCATCTATATACTTGGTAAAGGGTGGAAGACTCGGCCTTATGCCTGGTATTTTGTTCCACTCTTGCCGCCCTAGTTTCCGTCATACCGGTGTTATGTTCCCGGATTTTGCGTTCCTTACGCGGTTGGGTGATTTATGGGACCCCCTTGACAGTTCTCTTTGAATAAAACTCCTCCACCAAGGCCCAACCTTGGTTTTACCATTTGCCTACCTAAGCCTTTTTCCCTTGGGTTCTGCAGACTCAAGGGTCATCTTTATTTTACCCCCCCCCCCCCCCCGGGCCAGTGCTCGTCGTGAGTGTTGGTCCAACCTGTCAGCCGCCGGTGGCCACCAGGGGCAACTCTAGGCTGGCCTACCGGAAGTTTGGACAATCCGGTGTGCCCTGAGATCGAGATATGTGCAGCTCCTATCGGGATTTGTGGGCACAGCGGGAGGCTTTGCTGGTCCTGTTTTACCATTGTCGAAATGTCTTGTAAACCTGGATTCCGAGTCTGATCGGGTCTTCCTGGGAGAAGGTCTATTCCTTTGTTGATCGCGAGAGCTTATCATGGGCTAAGTTGGGACACCCCTGCAGGGTATAATCTTTCGAAAGCCGTGCCTGCGGTTATAGGCAGATGGGAATTTGTTAATGTCCGGTTGTAGATAACTTGACACCAGATACGAATTAAAACGCATCAACCGCGTGTGTAGCCGTGATGGTCTCTTTTCGGTGGAGTCCGGGAAGTGAACACGGTTTTGGGTTATGTTTGACGTAAGTAGGAGTTCAGGATCACTTCTTGATCATTGTTAGCTTCACGACCGTTCCGTTTGCTTCTCTTCTCGCTCTTATTTGTGTATGTTAGCCACCATATATGCTTAGTCGCTGCTGCAACCTCACCACTTTACCCCTTCCTACCCTTAAGCTTAAATAGTCTTGATCTCCCAGGGTTTGAGATTGCTGAGTCCTCGTGACTCACCAGATACTATCACAACAGTTGCAGGTGCCGATGATACCAGTACAGGTGATGCAACCGAGCTCAGATGGGAGCTCAACGAAGACCTTGATCGTTGCTATGTATCGTTTAATGTTGATCAGTAGTGGAGCCCAGTTGGGACGATCGGGGATCTAGCAGTTGGGTTATCTTCTTTTCTTTTGGCTTCGTCCGTAGTCGGACTATGTGTGTACTCTGAATGATGTATGATTTATTATATGTTCATTGTGTGAAGTGGCGATTGTAAGCCAACTCTTTATCCCATTCTTGTTCATTACATGGGATTGTGTGAAGATGACCCTTCTTGCGACAAAACCACCATGCGGTTATGCCTCTAAGTCGTGCTTCGACACGTGGGAGATATAGCCGCATCGTGGGTGTTACAAGTTGGTAATCAGAGCCATCCCCGACTTAGGAGCCCCCTGCTTGATTGTTTGCTGGCGTTGTTGAGTCTAGAACAAAAATGTTTTGAGTCTTAGGATTATATATATCGGAGAGTAGGATTCTTTTTACTCCTCAGTCCCTTCGTCGCTCTGGTGAGGTCTCCTGACGTAGATGTTTTGAATTTCCTCTCCTCAAATTTCACTAAATTTTTTTTAGGATCACGCGGGTATCCTGGAATCATTCCGATGGTTTTGTGACGAGAATATTGTTCTTGGTGCCTCCTGTCTATTATGTGGGTTTGACCCGGGGAGTTGAGCTCCGAGGTGTTGTTGTCACAATTTTATCGTTGCAGTTCTGGAATACCTGAGTTTTGCCGACATCGAAAATCTCTTTTATGCAATTGTTGGTGAGATAACCTCGACGCCACCCAGTACTGGGGCGGGAGTTCGGGAGTATTGCCATAACTCGTATAACGGATGCTTTTCGAAGGTTGAGGTACACGATTTCCGGAGTTTTCTTGGTTATGTGTTGACGGACGGATACAACTTGGATGTAGGAATTGTTAGTTTGGGGTGAGATATATATTGCTTCCCCTGTATCCCCAACACCAGATTGCATAACCAGAAAGTTTCGGGAGTTTTATAGGTGGGAATTCAAGTAGCTCCTAGAATATCTTTTCGACAGATGCATGATATGAGATTGGGGTTTGACGTCTAGTGGTCTGCCTTTCCACGGTCGTTTTTACAGTGGTCTCGTTGTGTCTTAAAGAACCCTTGGCTATGCTGGTTCGGGGACACTTCGTATGTCATGTGCACTGCCTTGTACATGATGGTGGTGTACGATTGAGCCCGTGTGGGCCCCACCACAAAAACTTCGGACGAAATCTCTATCATATGTTTGTTCCGGCTTATTCTGCAAGCCAAATCCTTTGTTTTGTTTTATTTGTGGTATTCGAGTTGCTTTGAAGTCTAATGTTGAATCCATACCTTTCCTAAACGGTGTTCTCATATTGCTATGTGAATACTAATCCTTCTTGATCATCGAGGTCGTCACGTTAATTCTTTTCCAACCAGTGCGCTTCTCTTCAAGATGATCCCATCATTCTCCCCATCCGCAAGATCAATTCTAAGTTTTCTCAACGGTGTTTGTTTCGTTCATCCGAAGTTGTCTTTATTTTTCCCGCCCTCCCACCCTTTCTTTTCTTTAAGGACTCATATATGTTAATCAAGTATCCATTTATTCATGTGAAGCCTCTTCACTCCTTGCAATCAATGTTCTTATCCGGTGATTCTCAAGAAGATACTAACGGAGTTTCAAGTTTATCATTCTTGGTTCTCTTTTTCTTCTCCGTTGGATTCAATTCAAGCTTTGTCGATCATATCCTTTCCTTGTTTCAAATGTTTTTCTCATGCCGGTGTACCTCTTAATCATTCCCCGCTTGCTATTCAATTGTTCCGGAGTGCTGAAGATATCTCAGAAGATTCGTGTTTTCTATTCTTAATCCTTTCTAGCTATTTCAAGGTTGTTATCTCATTCAAGCCATTTAATTCAACCGGTGCAATCTCTCTTCAAAATTGTTCAACGGTGTTTCTTTTGAGTGGGCCCTAACCCACAGGTCTTTTCCCAGGATCTTACCTGACTCTTTTATTTTATCAGGAGCTATTTCCAAATTCTTTTCAAGTGTGACGTAAGAATGGATCCCATCAGTCACATGCCTTCTCCAAGATCGCTTTCAAATTGTTTTTTATTGTTGGCTCAACCTCTTTGTTTTTTTCCATTCTCCCGGAGTATCTCAACAATTCATGGTGGTTCTCATCATCATTCTCAGCATGTGAAGACCGAAGAAGAGTTCCTCTTAAATCTTTGTCCATTCTCTTCAAGATTCATGGTTCTAGCTTTATGCCATCCTCTCATAACCGTTTTTGGTTGTGAGAATTCTTTTCACCCACCCGGAGCATTTCGTGAGTTCTTTCCATTTTTTTTCCTAAGAAGGCCATCATTTTGGGTTTATTCATTCTCAGTTTTCAGCTCTCGCTCTCCAAATCTTACCGGTGCATCGTTCAAATACCCTCTAATTAGTTCATGATCTCTTCGTTCTCATGTATCTAAATCCCCTCAAGTATCTTCATTCATTTTCCAATTATTCTCTGTGAATTGTACCTTCGCTACTTCCATTTTCAATTCTTACGGTGGTTCTTTCAACATTTCACCTCCTTTGTTATCATATCAATTCATTTGTTGTTTCCAATCCTACCGGTGGTTCGTTGAAGACCTTCCCAAGTTTGCGCCATATCTATCTTAATCCTATCTACAAGAATAAGTAGTATGCCAAATCCATTGCTTGTCATCAATTTAAATCGGTGAAGGATAGGCATGACATAATTCTTATTCTTGTTTCATCCAAGTGATTAATCCTTTCCTACGGAGTTTGTTCAGGAGGAATAAATTATTGGCTTCTTGTTGTTCATCTTTTCTTTCTGGAGTTCCAAGTTCTCTCGGTTATATCATCGCGAAGCTCCTTCTAAATCATTGCAAGGCTTCACCTTGTGTTTTCAACTTCTCTTTCTTTCTATCATCCTTTTATTACCGGAGTTCTTCATGGAGGCTCTACATGTTGGTTCATCAAGGATTTAATTCCTTCTCAAAGTGTTCATCGAGATTCTTTTCAGAGGAGTTCAAGCATTCTTCATCTTGCATTCCAAAGTGCAATTCTTTCTACCTTATCTTTTGAGATGGTGTTATGTCACTCTTGACAATTTCCATTCATGTTTCGCGATTCATATGTTGTCAAGAATGAGGTATTTTAAATCCATCAATCTCTTTGTTGGAGTTATCTTGGTATAGATTTCACCTAAAGCCTTCCCTAAGGAATGTTATATTGTGGTGCTTATCAATGATCCGAGTTTTCTCCTATCCTCTCGGCGAAAGCAGTTTTCATCTCTTCGTTGATCTCAAGCAAGCAATTGTTTCCGTTAGTGGCCAGTTGTCAACTCATAATTTTGAGATGTTTTCCATAAGCCCACTACAAGCTTATTCGTTTCGTTGTTGGTTTTCCAACAACTCCGTTGTAACCATCTTGGAAGGGTGCTTTCCAAGCGCATTTGTGGCAGAAGTTGGCATTTTCTTCTCCATTCTGTTATTCCAATGATTTATCTTCTATTCTTTCTTCTGGAGGCATGGTAATGTTGCTCTCTTCACTCATCATCTCGAATTGTGAGGATCATGTTCTTTTCTTGCTTATCCATTTATCCAGAGTGTTGTCTGAATTTGTTCTTCCTTGTTCCTTGTTTATCTCGTTTCAACCAGAGTGGTTCCAATTCCTTCTTGTCCATTGTACTCGTCATTCATAGCTTTTCAACCTCCAAGGTTCAAATGGTGTTCCTTGTTTCTATTTTCTACCGCAGTGCTCTCAATTGTGTTCAACTCTGTTGTGTTCTTTCTTTCAACTTTTCAACCTCTCAAGGTTCTTTGGTTTCACTCTTTTGTCGAAGAAACAACTTAGTTTTACCTCTTCTCTTCCTCTTTCGTTTCTCTCCGGTGCCATTCTAGATCTCGGGACGAGATCCTCTCGTAGTGGTGCAGTGTTGTAATGCCCCAGGACCGACGCTCCAGAAGACTTCCAGCTATTCCGAGTTTCGCCGTGTGTTTCTTTTGTACTTGCTCTTTTATTTTTGCATTGCATCATGTCATCATGTCATCATGTCATTTAATTTTTAATAACTCTTCTAAATAAATTGTATGGATCTTCGAGCCATTTAAATCGAGGGAAGGGTGACTTCTCTTTATAACATACCCTCCCGATATTTAGGGACATATTATAAAATATTCCATTATTTTGGAATCACCCATAAACACACTTGCAAAATAATTTCGTTCCTTTTCTTCTTCAAGTTTTGGCTCTCTAACCTTGCCAATAATTCTTTTGCCATTTTCCGGAGCTCCACCAAAAATCCGAACATTTTTGGACCTTCCCAAACCCTCACTTCCATTCAAATCATTTGAATTTAAATCTTTCAATCATGGACCTTCTATTTTTCTTGGTTCCAACTCATTTTTGCGAGTCCGGGAAAATTATCCCCATGCGCAAATCTTTCCCTAACCCTCTCTTTCTTTTCCTCTCTCTATTTTTTTCTGCTAGAAAATTAGAGGGAGAGAGAAGAGAGAGACAGCCCGGCCAGGCCTCTGGCCACTTCTTTCTCCACCTGGGCTGACCCAACTAGCCTCCTAGGCCCAGCCGCGCCCCGCTCCTAACCCTAGTCCCGAAGGCCAGCCCAGCCTCTCTCCCTTGACTCCCTCCAGCGCCGTCGCAACGCCCGATCCCATCTCCTTCCTCTCGCTCGAACCCCCCTCCTCTCGATCCCTTTTCCCCTTCGTTCTCCTCCTGGCGCCGCCACTCACAGGGAGAGAGAGGAGCAGAGCCCTCGCGCTGCCCCTCCCCTATGCTTCTCCCGCTGCAAGCTCCGCCACGCCGGCGACCCTCTGACCGCCTTGCCGCCTTCCCCACACCCATTCTCCTCCCCGACTTATCCTCGCCCGCCTCCTCATCTACCCGGCGTCGCCTCCTCACCAGCTCCTCCGCCGGATGTCGCCTCTGTCAGAGCCGGCAGCAACAACATCTGCACCTTCCCCGATGCCATCTTGTGCTCGCCTTCGACCCGATTCGTCGCCGCCGCCATCCTTCATGCCTCCACGCGGTTCCCCTCGCCGCACCTCTCCGAGCAGGAGCTCCGCCTCCTCTGCTCCGCGCCAACCGGTGCCGAGCGCCGCTCCTCCTGGCCTCCTCGCACCCATCCGCCATGCTAGCGTTGCTTAGCTCCGGCCCCGACCTCCGTCTCGCAACAGAAGTGTTGCCTGCTGCTGTTTCACCCGTGTTGGTGACCCCTCGGGCCGCCGTGTTGCCATTCGCTGGAGATCGCGTCGTCTTCTTGCCTCCTCCTCCGAGCGTGGAATTCGCCAAGTGTCGTCTCCGGGATTCACCAAGTACCATGACTACAGCCGGTGTGTTTTTTTGTCAAGTCCAACTACAACCGATGATGCGACAAGTTCCACTACCGTCGACCCTCGAAGACCCCAAGTAACACGACGACCATTGCTTGCCTTGTTCGACTACCGCACAGTTACGCCAAGTTCATCTACGAACATGTACGGCTACATGACGACCCGACGACCCCGGACATCTACGAAAACGTGTACAACTACCGTCGCCAAGACCGCCAAGTTCGACTACCGCCGACATGTACAACTTCAGTGGCGAGAACGTCTACTTCCACTACGACACGAGTACAACTACTTCCACTACCGCTGCCGCGAGAACGACTACTTCCCCTACGACCCGTGAACGACTACTTACCTCGACGAACTCGACCCGCTCCGAAACGCACGCTTCAAAGGTATAAGCCCCGAGACGATCAACCGTGGACCGAATGAATGTGAGTTGTATGAGATGCTTGTGTGTACACCACGTCCAAATTGTCGCTCTTTGCCATGCCACCGACACGTGGGAACCCGGAATCTGGGATCACCCCACCATCTTTCATGACTTGCTCACGCTCGCCTCCTTTTGCACCGGTATCTCCATGAGCTACCGGAACCGATATGTTGCCGTGGCATCATTTTCGGATATGTTGCCGTGGCACCATTTTTGTTTTGCCGCCGTGGCACCCTTTTTCGTTCCGCCATGGTGACCAAATGCTTCGTAACATGCTCATGTCAACGTTTTCAAAAAATTGCATACACTTGTATATGTCATCCGCATCATGATAACAACATTTAAAATGGTTAAAACTGTGTTTGCATTAAATTGCTAAATAACATATGGGGATTTCCGGAATTGTTGTTTGTTGTTCCGGTCTCATTTAAACTTGCCTAAATTGTTAGTTTCATTATGCTTCACCCCTTGCCATGTTTAACAACATTTAATATTGTTGGGCACATAATCGAGAGAGAACTAAATAATTCGATGTGGTATTTTGTCAATATGCAACTTGTTGCATATTGAGCTCCACTTAACTTGTAGTATTGTTTGTTGCACTTTGCCATGCCATGCCTCATTAAACCGGACATGCATCATATTTGGTTGTGCATCATGCCATGATTATGCTTGTGTATTTACCATGTTGTTTGCTTCTTTCCGGTTTGCTTCTCTCGTTACCTTAGGTTTCGTTACGGAGTTGTGAGGATTCGTTCGACTACGTTCGTTTGCCTTCTTCATGGACTCGTTCTTCTTCCTTGCGGGATTTCAGGCAAGATGACCATCACCCTCGATATCACTTCTATCTTTGCTTGCTAGTTGCTTCGTTCTATCGCTATGCTGCGCTACCTATCACTTGTTTACCATGCCTCCCATATTGCCATGTCAGCCTCTAACCTTTTTACCCTTCCTAGCAAACCGTTGCTTGGCTATGTTACCGCTTTGCTCAGCCCCTCTTATAGCATTGTTAGTTGTAGGTGAAGTTGAAGATTGCTCCATGATGGACAGGATTATATTGGGATATCACAATATCTCTTATTTGAATTATTGCATCTATATACTTGGTAAAGGGTGGAAGACTCGGCCTTATGCCCAGTGTTTTGTTCCAGTCTTGCCGCCCTAGTTTCCGTCATACCGGTGTTATGTTCCCGGATTTTGCGTTCCTTACGCGGTTGGGTGATTTATGGGACCCCCTTGACAGTTCGCTTTGAATAAAACTCCTCCACCGAGGCCCAACCTTGGTTTTACCATTTGCCTACCTAAGCCTTTTTCCCTTGGGTTCTGCAGACTCAAGGGTCATCTTTATTTTACCCCCCCCCCCGGGCCAGTGCTCGTCGTGAGTGTTGGTCCAACCTGTCAGCCGCCGATGGCCACCAGGGGCAACTCTGGGCTGGCCTACCGGAAGTTTGGACAATCCGGTGTGCCCTGAGAACGAGATATGTGCAGCTCCTATCGGGATTTGTGGGCATAGCGGGAGGCTTTGCTGGTCTTGTTTTACCATTGTCGAAATGTCTTGTAAACCGGGATTCCGAGTCTGATCGGGTCTTCCTGGGAGAAGGTCTATTCCTTCGTTGATCGCGAGAGCTTATCATGGGCTAAGTTGGGACACCCCTGCAGGGTATAACCTTTCAAAAGTCATGCCTGCAGTTATAGGCAGATGGGAATTTGTTAATGTCCGGTTGTAGATAACTTGACACCAGATACGATTTAAAACGCATCAACCGCGTGTGTAGCCGTGATGGTCTCCTTTCGGCGGAGTCCGGGAAGTGAACATGGTTTTGGGTTATGTTTGACGTAAGTAGGAGTTCAGGATCACTTCTTGATCATTGCTAGCTTCACGACCGTTCCGTTTGCTTCTCTTCACGCTCTTATTTGTGTATGTTAGCCACCATATATGCTTAGTCGCTGCTGCAACCTCACCACTTTACCCCTTCCTACCCTTAAGCTTAAATAGTCTTGATCTCGCAGGTTTTGAGATTGCTGAGTCCTCGTGACTCACCAGATACTATCACAACAGTTGCAGGTGCCGATGATACCAGTACAGGTGATGCAACCGAGCTCAGATGGGAGCTCAACGAAGACCTTGGTCGTTGCTCTGTATCGTTTAATGTTGATCTGTAGTGGAGCCCAGTTGGGATGATCGGGGATCTAGCAGTTGGGTTATCTTCTTTTCTTTTGGCTTCGTCCGTAGTCGGACTATGTGTGTACTCTGAATGATGTATGATTTATTATATGTTCATTGTGTGAAGTGGCGATTGTAAGCCAACTCTTTATCCCATTCTTGTTCATTACATGGGATTGTGTGAAGATGACCCTTCTTGCGACAAAACCACCATGCGGTTATGCCTCTAAGTCGTGCTTCGACACGTGGGAGATATAGCCGCATCGTGGGTGTCACACGAGAGGATCGCCGTGCGTCCCCTCGACGAACCGCGGCGCCGACGTATCGGCGCGGCGGGGAGGGCGTCTTTAGCAGAGTGAATGGAGTGGAGGGGGACGCGGGGAGGGGGGTTTGGGGAATATTTGGCCAAAGGGCAGTTGAATCGAATTTGGGGGGAATTTTTGTGTGGTGGGGGGGGGGAGGATTTTCGCGTGGTGGGCGGGGGAGTTTGGCGAATGATCGGTTTCTCCAAGTGCAGTCCCACGTGTCAGTGAAGAGGCAAGCCGAAGCGCGTTCCGTTTGCCTGAGCCGTGTGCAGGACCGAACGTGTGTGGGGTACAATGCGACCGCGACCGGAGTGCTGTGAGTGTACCGCCTTTTTTCCTTTTAAACTAGGTGCTTCGCCCCCTCAAAAAAAATGTTGCTTCGTGCGATTCATCGATACTACTAGTAGTAATCCGGTAATCCCGACTAAAACGGCACGGCCAGGTCTTTTCCCGCATGATATGCTGGGAGGTTGGCTTAGTTGGGTTTTTTAGATTTGTCTCGGTTCAATAAAAAACAGAGTTGGTGATGATGGTGTGCCTGTCATCCTGCAATATAGGCTGTCCGATCTATATCTAACGGATAGGAAGGAAACTATGACAATTTACCCGCACTGCTCTCCACATTTGCAGATAAGGCTTTCCCTCGTTCATCCTTTTCTCCCACAAGATCTTGATCTTCCGTGCAACGCACGGGCATCTTGCTAGTACTCCTAAGATATGTATATTATTGTGAAAGTTCATATACACCGGTCGAGATTAATGCAAACACGGCAGATTTTCATTACATTTCAAACTTTTATAGGACAGAAAAATAAAAGAAACCCGACCCTAAACCTATTCTATGGCGGAGACCGATGTCCTCCATCTGCGATCTCTATGTATGGGGGCGGGGTTCAAGACCCGTGAAGTGAAGGTGCGGTCTCTGGCGAGGAAGAGTAGAACACGGGATACGGACCGGCCAGTTGGCACACCATGCCCTGCCGCCTCCAATGCCCTACTCATCCTCGGAGGAGTCCCCGACCTCGGCGGTGCCGGACGTTGGACGGCGGCAAGTAGGACGCGTGGCGGACGGTGCTCTCGTCGTCGGCCGCCAGCGTGGCCACCGTTTGTGCGGTCGCGTCCGCGTCCGGCTACTTCGTTATTGCGTCGCGAGAGGCGACTTGAGCGAGGGCGCCGACCTCGAGCTTCATCCCCGAAGACAAGCTCTCCCACTACTAGGAAAAGGCATGCTAGTGGCGCACCAGTTTTGCCTTCTAATGGCGCACTACCGGTGCGCCACTAGCATCACGCCATTAGAATTAAATTCTAATGGCGCACCACTCGTGCACCATTAGTATCTGGTGTTCTAATGGCGCACCACGTAGTGCGCCATTAGTATTGCCCACAGTGCGCCACTAGTATCTGCTATACTAATGGCGCACCACATGGTAGTGCGCCATTAGTAACAATTTTTTTAATTTTTTTTCATTTTTTCTTAATCTCAGGTTAATATTTCACATATAAGATATCCAACACATATATATATAACAAGCATCCATATAACAATCATATCCAACACACAAGTTTCATCATATATACATACATAGCCAACACATAGTTCCATCGTTACATATTACAAAAGTTTCACATTGTTCATCCAACACCGTTATCCATCAATTCACAAAAGTTTCACATTGATACAAAATAAAAACACAAATGGAAAAGAAGCACTCCATCCATGCAAGCTTCCGTGAATTAAATCAAATCTGCAAAATGATAAACAAGAAGTTAGAAGAAGAAAAAGAAGAAGAGAAGAAGAAGAAGAAGACTAGAAGAATACTAGAAGAAGAATAAGAAGAAGAATAAGAAGAATAAGAAGAAGATTATAAGCTTATTATGTAAACTTGATCATTTTGTGCTAACATAAGTTATTTTGGAGCTAACCTATAGGAAACTAAGCATATAAGCTCTCTAAGTTAGCATATTAGAGCCAACTTAGGTAAAATGAAGCTAACCTATGTCATTTTGGAAATGAAGAAGAATAAGAAGAAGACTATAAGCTTATTATGTAAACTTGATCATTTTGTGCTAACATAAGTTATTTTGGAGCTAACCTATAGGAAACTAAGCATATAAGCTCTCTAAGTTAGCATATTAGAGCCAACTTAGGTAAAATGAAGCTAACCTATGTCATTTTGGAAGATAAGAAGAATAAGAAGAAGACTATAAGCTTATTATGTAAACTTGATCATTTTGTGCTAACATAAGTTATTTTGGAGCTAACCTATAGGAAACTAAGCATATAAGCTCTAAGTTAGCATATTAGAGCCAACTTAGGTAAAATGAAGCTAACCTATAGGAAACTAAGCATATTAGAGATAACATAGGTAACTAAGTATATAAATATCAATTTGGAGATCTTACATACCTGACATAGTTGAGTTCTCATTGTTCTTCTCCTTCTCCTTCCTCAGCCTGATGCGCCAAGAGCGGCGAGGCGGTGGAGGCAGCGGGATGTAGTCTTCTACCACAATTGGCGTGGTCATGTCGCCCAGCTGTGGGATCGCCGGAGCCACAACTGGTGTGTGGTCATTGTCAGGCACCACCACCATCGCTAGGCCACCCTCAGGCAGGATGGGCACGACCATCGCTAGGTCATCCTCATCCACCACCATCTCTTGCCCATGGTCAGCCACCACCATCTCTTCCCCATGGTCAGCCACCACCATCTCTTGCCCTTGGTCAGCCACCACGAGCGCTAGGTCATCCTCAGCCTGATACCCATCGTCATCCTGCAGCTCCTCATCCCCACTCTGATCCTCTTCTACCCCACTCCAGTCCGGATCATCCTTCTTGTTGTCAGAATCGCTGCTACCAGAATCGCTGCTGGTTTCGCTAAATCCAGAATCGTTGTTGCTTTTGCTACAGCCATAATCGTTGTTGCTTTGGCTGTAGCCAATGTCGCTGCTGCTACTCCCATTGCCTGTCCAAATGCAACAATGACCGTTAACAATCAATGCGAGACAAAGCCAAATGTAGAGGAATAAGAAAAGGCAGAACATACTGGCATCATCATCGTCAGCGTAGCCCATGCGACACATAGTCGCATTGAACACCTTCACGGTGAGCATGGTGGCGTCGTCGTCGTACTTGAAGAGAAGGAAGTACCCCAGCCGCAGGTCGTAGGCACGGTAGAACTTCTCCCACCCACGATACAAGTACATGTGGCCCTCCTTGATTACCAACTCCACATCCCACAGCCTGCAAAACCCGCTGCCAGCCTATCGCAGCTTCACATTATTTGGCGGATCTTCACCCAGGATGTTCATAAAACTGTCAGGCAGCCTCTGCAGTTTGGGACAATGAGTGATATAGCAAACAACAGATATCATAATGAGATGGGTGAAGGGGAGATCTCTAGTTTAATATACCCGCGTCATGGATGATACTGAAGTCCCAAGTATGATACTAAAGAACTCGGAAGCATCCAACTCATACTGCGGTGTGGTAGAGCGATGGTGGCTGCTTCCCCCATCTCTGATAAGCAGCAGAAGAGACCAATTAGTACCCTTACAACAGATCATAAAACATGCATGAAAATAACCACTCTATATGCATGAAAGTAAGCTGGACAACAAGCACAACAAATAAGTAAGCCCATCTGCAGAGTAACAGAGTAAGCTCATCTGCAGCCCCATCATGATAACCACAAAGAGGAATGGCCACAGACAAACCTTTGGTTAAACAAGGTATGTATGGTCTCAGTTCATCTCTCAATTCACCAACATGACTGATAGGCATGTTAATACATCTACCATATAAACCTTTGGTTCAGAAAAAGTATGCAAACAACATTGCAACCAATAGCACATTTGATTCAAGGACAAGAATCTCACAAGTACAGCAGTTGTCAGAAAGGAGTTTGACCAAAAGGAGTTGTCAGCAAGAATGATGCAATAAAACATTTTTTTAGATGACCCATAAGAAAAACTGAAAATAGTTTTTGTTGCTGAACTAATCTGACCACTATAACCTGTTCATCATTCAGACATAGTTGTTCTTGCTACTACAATTTTAGCAAGCAACATGCCTAAATCCAGTGCTTGTTTGACTTTACTGAATTACCAACACATGGCACACAACACATTTATATTTTGTCAGGTCACACAACACATGCCTGGGGAGGAAGATTGAATTTTCTACAGAAGCATCATCAGGTACACTTCAACATGTGCTAGCAGCAACAAATGGTCAATATTCATTCTTATTTATGGTCAATATTTATAACCTATCAACAAATGGCAAGAATATTGAGTAATCTACTGCAGTTTGATCTACTGCAGATAATATATTGCAATTTGATCTATTACATAAACATGGTTGATCTTCATTTTGCATAAACCTGGTTGAGTATTACAGAGCAATTGACAACAAATTGACTTGGTTGGAATTCATATAGCAACACTAACTGAACTTCTTTTGCATGCATTTATCACTCCAGAAAACTTTCAGTAACAAGTGATAAGCATCTGAATTTTCTTAGTGAACTTTTGAGTGCATTTATCACTTGTTGGAGTATGCTACAGCTTCTGCAAATCACAAACTCCCTTAATATACATCTCAGTTTTAGCAAACACTACAGTTTCAGTGAAGGAGTCATAACTGAATAACAGGCACTATAGTTTCTCTACAGTATTGGAACACTAAACACTTTCAGTTAACTGTAGCAAGAAAAACTTCCAAAAACTAGCAGATCTCCAAGAATGCCAAGAGTATTACTCAATGAATTTGATGGCATCAAACTAAATTTTCACTATAATATGTTCAGTGAGCATGATATATACAGGGATGAAATAGATCAAGCGACTATTACTATTTCCACCATGTCAATAGTGTGTTCCAACAACTTACAATGGATTCATAATCCAGTGTATAATGGATTTATAAACAGATCAACAGAAATAGTGTATAAGGTTCTCTCTCTTGGCTCTTTATGTTACTTGTTGTAGACAATTCTGAAGGATTATATGGCTAGTGTGCTTATGATTTTGGTACAAGGTACTTATAATTACTGAAGCTGCACACATGTACATGTAACAAGTTCCTTCCTAAATTGCAGTGCAAATGGTCAATGCCCACATCAATTGTATCTTCTTTTTTTGGCAAGAAAAGGCAAAATCATATAGGCATCTCAAATTCACCAAGCACAGCCACACAACATGTCAGATATAACTACTCTTAAAATGATTCATCACAAACTCAGAGTAGCTGATATGATTTCACTTACATTAAGATCGACCAACTGTAACACCCCAATTAGATCTAACTTTGATTCAATTGAGACCCTAAACAAGGAACAACAGAACAATCTAAACTAGCACACACGATGCACAACAGGTGTGGCTGAACTGAACTGAGGAGCATCTAAGGAGCAAGATGGGGCCATGCATGTAGAACTGAGGAGCAAGAAGCCTGCCGCCATGGCCCTAGGGTTTGCAGGGGAGGGGGTGGAGGACAAGGGAGGAATCACCTTGGGAGGGGATGGAGGAATGGAGGAAGACACCGGCGTTGAAGCTCCAACAGCGATTGGGCGTTGAAGCTCCGGTCACACGCGGCGGTCTCCTCCACTCGCTTGTCTCTGTGTCTCGTCCGATCCGTTCCACGCGGGTGCCCTCGAGGCTTGGGCGGGAGGACGTCGAGGGCGCGGGCACGGGCGGAGGGGGACGACGAGGGAGGCGGCGCTCGGCTCGGGGAGAGGGCGTTGGGGGCGGTGGTTGTCGGGTGCGGCGGGGGCAGCGAGCATGGCTGGGGACGGCGAGCACGGGGGCATGCAGGCGCGGTGGCGGCGTACGGTTGGGGCGGAGGGGGAAAAGTTAGGTCGAGTGGGGATTTAGCGAGGCAGGGGAAAAGGTGGAGTGGGCGGAAGCTTACTAATGGCGCACCCCGCAGTGGTGCACCATTAGAATATTTTTTTATTACAGTTCGAGCACTCAGTTTATATTCCACCTAACCCAATCGACATCAGAACCCGCCCTCTAGCCCGACTGGTCAGCACGCAGCACACACACTAGGAGGTCCTGGGTTCGATTCCCAGGCTCCCCAATTTTTTTATGCATTTTAACTGATGTTTGATATTTATTTGTGTTTAAATATGTTCAAACTTGTTTAATTCATAACATTAATATTTTTTATAAAAACAGTAATATTTTTTTTAAAATATGTTCAAATTTGTTATTTGAAAATATTTATGAATATGAAAAAATATTCATATGGGGGGAGGGTGCGGGGGGTCGGCGGCGGCGGTGGAGTGGGGGAGGGTTCGGGCCGGGGGTCGGCGGCGGCGGCCGGTGGAGCGGGGGAAGGTGCGGTGGGTCGTCGGCGACGGTGGAGTGGGGGATGGTGCGGGCGGGGGGTCGGCGGCGGCGACCGGTGGAGCGGGGGAGGGTGCGGTGGGTCGTCGGCGACGGTCGAGTGGGGAAGGGTGCGGGCCGGGGGTCGGCGGTGGCGGCCGGTGGAGCGGGGGAGGGTGCGGGCCGGGGGTGGGCGATGGTGGAGTGGGGCAGGGTGCGGGCCGGGTGTCGGCGGCGGCGGCTGGTGGAGCGGGGGGGTGCGGTGGGTCGTCGGCGACGGTGGACGGCAGGGGTGGGCGTGTCGGGGACGAGCTCGCCAGCTGCTGCAGGGGCCGGTGGAGTCCCGCGGGGGTCGGGGCGGTGGCGTCGGGGCAGCGCAAGACCACAGCGGCGGCGGCATCGCCGATGGCGTGTAGGCACGGCGGACGGAGGGGGCGGAGCAAGGGGATGGTGGCGGGTACGTGGTGGGGGCGACGGGGCGAGGGGCGGTGGGTCCAGGGGGTGGTGTGGCGGCGGCGGGTGGTTGGGCAAGGGGGCGACGAGGGGAGGGGGGCGACGAGGCGAGGGGAGGTGGGGCTCGGCATTACTAACAATTTTTTTTAATTTTTTTCAAAACTACTAATGGCGCACGGTGTCTTTGGTGTGCCATTACTATGTCAACTAGTAATGGCGCACTGTACAACGGTGTGCCATCAGTAACAATTTTTTTTATTTTCAAAACTACTTATGGCGCACCAGGCACCAGGTGCGCCATTAGTAATATATTACTAATGGCGCACCAGAACATGATGCGCCATTAGTATATAGTAATGGCGCACCACATGCCTGGTGCGCCATTAGTGGCCATATCATCTATAGCCCTTTTCCTAGTAGTGTCCCGCAGAGCATTCGCAATTGCGGTCATGGCGGATGTGGTGCCAGGTAGGAGAAGGATGTGCTATGGTGTGGAGGTTAGCTGGGCGTTGCCGCTTTAAGTAGCGCATTCCGGTGGGGCCAAGCGTCCGGGTGCGTCATTAAGTCACCGGAGTTGGTTCCTCGGGCACCGATCCTGTTAACGACGACATACAAACGGACGGCATGAATGCGGGCAGCTGGCGCCGGCTGGGAACGCACCGCCTGATGGCGCGAGGGACGAGGGCCTTGTTGTGCCAGGGTAGTCATCTACGGTTGTGGCAACGTTGGAGATGCCCTTTGCTCAAATGCGATCCCTGCATGTCATTGAAAAAGCAAGACGACCCGGCATGGTCTCCGGTCCAGAGGATGCAGTTGGCCGTGCTACACCACTCCGCGGACGCGGCGCAGCGCCCCGTGCATCCTCGACGAGCCGGGTGTTGGGGTGTGTTTGGATTATGGCCAAAGTGCACCTTACCAAAATTTTGGTCATGACCCAAAGATTGGTCTTTGTTTGGATGGTTGCCATTTCTTTGGCATGCCAATGAACTCTAGCCAACTCTAGTTCATTTTTCTTGCCAATGTCGGCCAAATCATGGGCAACCAATACCTCAACAAAAAATTTGGCTACCCAATGCTTTGATGGGGCAACCTTGGGCACAAACCAAACATACCGTTGGTCGTGCAACATCACTAACGCCACCCTCGGCACACTAAAACCGACCGTGTCTATCGACGATATGAGCGTGTCGCTCACCGCGGTCGCCGTGTCCAGAGGTGGTGCTGGAGCTGCGCCCCGTTGTTGGCCCCAACGGCCCACATGAACGGCTGTCGGTGGCAAGGAGGTCGTGGGCCAGCTCCTCCATTGGACTAGTCTGCGTTACGTCGTCCCGACAGGTGTGCCCCACATGTCGGTTTCCCTGTTTTCTCGGCCATATTCAAGCATCAGTGCTCCGTGTTGTGCATTAGGACTTTCACTATGTAGGCCAAGCAAGACAACTTATTGTTTATTTGAGCCGTTCAAGTGTAATCATGTGGCGTTTGCTTATTTCTCATTCCTCTCCAACCCTCTTCTCCATTGATCATGTCGCCCTCCAGTCGAGTCCATCCTCCCGCATGCCTCATTTGAACATTCCGCCGAGTATCATTCGCATGTACCCACCCTAGTCTTCTTTCAATAGATCTCCGGACCCCGAGATTAAATCGAGAGGGAATAAGTGGGGGCACGTGATACCTAAGGCGGATTCAAAATTTTGAACCAGTGATCATAGCATTCGCAAATCATATATAAAGGGTATTCAATGTTCGTTTCGTTTTTGAACGTACAATATACTCCCTCCTATCCTTTCTACTCTACATATAAGTTTTATGTGTAGTCAAAGTATCTCTACTATGATAAAAAAGGTATCAACATTCAACAATGCCCAATCAATATTGTTAGATTCATACATACTCCTAGATTTGTACTCGAGATGGTTTCCAATTTGACTATTGACAAGATTAATAGTACTCCTTTCACATAGGTGAGTAAGTCATCCTAGGCTATGCAACGTGACCAAGGAGGAGGGGAAAACAAGAGACATTAATGTTTATTGGCTAATTAATAGTATTGCATGCAATGAACTAACCACTGCATGTCATGTTTGATAGTCTCGGGTCATTAAAAGCATGTACACCCTCATCTCTTATTGGTTGATATGTCAAAAACAAGAAACGTGGTAGAAGTTAATGCACTGCGCCTACGTGTTTTGGGATTATTTGGTTTTTGTAAGATGGCTTACACACCTAGATGGAGGGAGTACATGAGATGTATAATGTGAAAATTATATCATTGGAAACTCCTTTCAGATACGAAATTGACCGTATGCTTTGTGTAAGTTGCATGTCATATATTATTACTCTAACATTTGGTCAAAGTTAGCCTCGAAAAACGCATTAGACCCTGTATGCTTTGTGTAAGTTGCATGTCATATATTATTACTCTAACATTTGTGTAAGTTGCATGTCATATATTATTACTCTAACATTTAGTCAAAGTAGTATAGTGGAAGTGGATCCTCTGACGTAGGTATCCCTGCCTTACCCTCCCTTTCGGTCACTTACTGGCGGACCCCATGCTTGCTAGGCCCCGCATGTCAGTTACTCAATGGGTTCGGCCACGTCAAGGGATCCTCATCCGTAGTATACTCCCTCTGTTTTTATTTACTCCACATACAACGGAGGGAGTGGTGGTATAATAAATGACGCGGGCGGGGGAGGGGGAGCGACGTCGGTTTGCTCTCAACTGCGGTCCCACAAGCGAGCAAAAACGCAAGACGAAGCACGTTCCATTCGGTGAGCGACGTGGAGGGTCCAACGTGCCAGGCTGCAACCCAAACGCGACAAGAGCGATGTACAGTCAAAACCGATTGAGCGGTCGTCACCGGAAACACTATTCACACCAGAACCTTCACTTCTCGGCCTACGCCAGCCACTGCCCTAAAACCACACCAAATCTCCAGCCCATTCCCCCACCTTTCGATCCCCTAGCCCGCATCAAGTGTCCCCTAGTTCGCCGGAAAGCCATGGTGCGCCGCAAGATCACTTACTACCAGATGCTGACGCCGGAGCGCCGCGCAGAAATTGCGGTGGCGGTCAGCGCCACAGACCTCCGTTCCCAAGCTCGCTTTGCGGCGGGCCAATCCCCGAGTTCTCTGGAGCCAAGCTACGAGGAGTAGGAAGCCGATCCAATGTTCACTGCGGAGGTTGCAGTGCAGAAGGCCCCCGATGGGTATGAGATGATGGACGCCGACTTCATGCCGGCGTCCGAGTCCCCCATGGTGCAGGCGGACGAGCGGTTCAACATGGCGATACTAAAGGAGGACCGGGAGGCAGAGGCTCAACTCGACGCGGAGCGCGCACATGCCGCTGCCATCGAGGCTCTCCTGCAGGCGGAACCGGATGTTGTGGATGTGAACCGAGCGGCGGAGGCTCAACTTAAGGCGGAGCGCGCGGATGCCGCTGCCATCGAGGCCCTCCTGCAGGCGGAACCGGACGTCCTGGACATGAACCGGGCGGCAGAGGCTCGACTCGACACAGAGCGTGCGGATGTCGCTCTCATCGACGCCCTCCTAAAGGCGGAACCGGAAGTCCTGGACTTGAACCGGGCGGCGGAGGCTCAACTCGACGCGGAGTGCGCAGATGCCGCTGCCATCGAGGCCCTCCTGCAGGCGGAACCGGACGTCCTTGACTTGAACCGGGTTGTACTCTCGTCCGTGCAGAGCGCCCGCACGCTCCGCTTGAACGAGTAGCTGGAGGCGGAGGACAACCACGGTGCGGAGACACACGTCGACAGTGACGGCTGGTTCGCAGCGGCAGCCAAAGACGACGAGGCCGTCTCTTTTCGTGAGCAGTGATAGTTTTTCTTTATGTTGTTGTTTTTATGGATCTTTTGCTGTGTAAAAACATACTATTTGTTATGCAAGTCGCCTGACTTGGGTCAGTCTACCATTTCAGGTGGTTGGATGAATCTCCTACGTCTCCTAACCCTTCTTTCCTTCTTCCTCACCTCTTCTTCTTCCCCAACAGACCACCGCACGGGCCGTACAGATACTCCCCAACATGCGGTTGGATAAACATACTCTATGAACGAAAATTTTGTGTCAGTGATAGGATGGCTGAGTTTGGTTTGTTCACATGCGACAGCACGTGTCATTGAGGGTGTGTTCCCTTGGTTGGGTTTGCGACATGCAGGAGCGACTGTGTGAGGGTGCGGTGCGACCGCGGCATGCAAGAGCGACCGTGTGAGGGTGCGGTGCGACCGCGACAGCCGTGCGCAAGTGTACCTCCTTCTCATTTTGAAAACTTTAGGCAAGCTTGGCAAAAATATGTGGCGAAGTTTGGCAATGAAAGGCCTAGACCCAAACAGGATAAGTACGTACGTACTAGGAGTACTAGTGTTAAAAAAGAAAGGCGGGGTTTTCCTTCGATATAAATCCTCGTTTCACGTGTCAATTAATGCGTATTTTTTTCTCGAAAGACCAAAGAGCTAACCATCTCACTCCTCATCGCTTGATTAATGCAGCGCCATGCAAACGAACCTTCTCACTTCTGCATGCATGCAGGGGATATTAATGTCCTTGGTTGCTAACCCCATCAATTTTTCCTCGATTAGTGCTAGTGGCCCTTTGCAAATTGTAATTTTGATATACTGGCCTTGTGTACAAAAAAATGGAGGTAGTAACTATATTTGAATACCTTGCCCATTGTGGTGACGTTGATGATTTTTTTTGTGGTTTGGCGAAGTGCGTTCGGCGGAGAACACCATTGAGGGAGACCACGGTAATTCGTTCACAAGTGTCGCCTGCAAGCCGAGACATCCGCCTTATTTGCATCCAGGAAGTCCTTTACTAGTACTACTACTAGGATTACTAGTGCGGTGAGATGGTTTCTCGAAGAAGACGATGGAGAAGCGGAGTCAACGCAGAGTGAAAT